>NW_027077954.1:0-287000 GCF_963930625.1 Muntiacus reevesi | reverse complement strand
CAAATCGTCTGGAGATTAGAGCTGATTCCCTGGCTTTGACTCAAGTGGTATGCCAACTTTCCACAAGCACCTCTAGAGGAGGCTTCTCTCAGCAATAGGTATGTGAGTTGGACCCTGAGTTTGCTGCGTCAAATGGAATGGACACCGAGATGCCCTGACTCAAAAGAAGGCCTGATTTCCCTGCAGTGGCTTGAATGGAGGCTTGTCTTTCATCTCATCAGACAATGGGATGTCTGAATCCCTTGTGGAGACCCTAGAGAAAGCCCTAGTTCCCCTCCTCCTCTCGACAGGAGGCCTCACATGCCTTTGACACCTAGAGAGGCACCAAGAGTTCATTGCTTCAAGAGGTGACGATGCCTGACTCCTCTTGAAAAGTGATAGGAATCCCAGTATCCCTGTGGCAACTGGAAAGGGACCCTGGGTCTCCCGCCTCACCTCTAGCAGCGTCCCTATTGATGTGTCAACCCTCGAAGAGATTCCTGAGGTGTCCCTCATAACTAGACAGGAGTCCTGACGTCGCTGAACAAACACGACTTTTGAAGGGCCATCCCCGCTGTAACTCGAGAATATACTCCAGGTTCCCAGCGCAACTCGCGAAAAAGCATGAGACATCCCCTCGCCACAATATGAGGCCAGATTCCTCTGCATTGCATGCAAAGCAATTCCGTTTTCCCCGTGAAATGCGTAGGAGCCTTGACTTGCTTGATGGAACTCCAGAGAGTCCCCAAGAACACACTCACAAGCCTAGAGGGACCCTGAGGTCACCGCAGCAACGCGAAATAATTCCGGGTACACCAAATCAACTGCAGATGAGGCCCGATTCTGCCACATTAGCTCCAGAGAAATTCCGCTTTCCCCATCAAGCAAGACAAGTTGCTTCACTTTCTTTAGGCAACTCCAGAGACTCCCCGAAAACACTGTCCCATGTCTAGAGGAACACCAGGTTCAGCACAGCAACTTGAGGAAAGCTCTATGTACCCCAAATCATCTCGAGATGAGAGCAGATTCCCAGGATTCAACTTAAGAGGTATGCCAACTTTCCACAAGCACCCCAAGAGGAGGCTTCTCTCATCAATAGATATGGGGGAGGGACCCTGAGTTTGCTGCCTCAACTGGAATGGAGTCCGAATGCCCTGACAAGAAAGAAGGCCGGATTTCCCTGCAGTGGCTTGAATGCAGGTTCGTCTTTCATTGCACAAGATGAAGGGATGTCTGAATCCAATACGGAGACCCTAGAGAAAGCCTTAAGTCCTGGCCTCATCACGCCAGGAGGTCTCACATCCCTTTGACATGGAGGTAGGCGGAATTCAATGTTTCAAAAGGTGATGACGCCTGACTCCTCTTGAAAATTGATAGGAATCCCAGTCTCACTGTGGCAACTGGAAAGGAACCCTGGGTCTCCCGGCTCACATTGAGAAGCGTCCGTATTGCCCTGCCAAGCCTCGAAGAGATTCCTGAGGTGTCCCTCGTAACTAGACAGGAGTCCTGACGTCGCTGAACAAACATGAGTTTTGAAGGGCCATCCCCGCCGTACCTGGAGAATATACCCCAGGTTCGCGCCGCAACTCGAGAGAAACCATGAGACTGCCTTCTCGCCGCGAGATGAGGCTTGATTCCCCTGCATTGCATGCAGAGCAATTCCGTGTTCCCCATCAAATACGTAAGGAGCCATTACTTGCTTGATGGAATTCCAGAGAGTCCCCAAGAACACTGTCTCAAGTCCAGAGGGACCCTGATGTCACTGCAGCAATGGGAAATAGCTTCGTGTATCCCAAATCAACTCGAGATGAGTCCCTATTCCACTGCATTGGCTTCAGAGCCATCCCGTGTTCCGCATCAAACACGACAAGTGGGTTGGCTTCCTTTAGGCAACTGCAGAGATTCCCCGAGAACACTGTCCCAAGTCTAGAAGAACACCAAGTTCAGCACAGCAACTCGAGGAAAGCTCCATGTACCCCAAATCATCTTGAAATGAGAGCTGATTCCCTGGCTTCCACTCAAGAGGTATGCCACCATTCCACAAGCACAACCAGAGGAGGTGTCTCTCAGCAGTAAGTATGTGGGAGGGACCCTGAGTTTGCTGCCTCAAGTGGAATTGACCCTGAGACGCCCTGACTCGAAAGAAGGTCCGATTTCCCTACAGTGGCTCGAATGCAGGCTCATCTTTCATCTCACAGGATGAAGGGATGTGTGAATCCCCTATGGAGAGCATAGAGAAAGTCCTAGGTCCCCGCCTCTTATCGACAGGAGGCCTCACATCCCGTTGACACCTCGAGAGGCATGCAGAATTCAATGATTCAAAAGGTGATGATGCCTGACTCCTCTTGAAAATTGGTAGGAATCCCAATATCCCTATGGCAACTGGAAAGGGACCCTGGGTCTCCCTCCTCACCTCGAGAAGTGTGCTGATTGCCCTGCCAAGCCTCAAGGAGATTCCTGTGTCCCTCATAACTAGACAGGAGTCCTCAAATTGTCCAAGAACACTAGAGCAAATAAGCCCATTCATAACTGGTAAAGATTGAAATAGACAACTGGCCACGGAGCGTATACTGATAGTAAACTCTCCTACAGAAACATACTCAAGATACTGGTGGGATGCATGCACAGCCCCCTTTGGAAGACAGTCTGACAGTTGTTTCAGTAACCACATGGGACAAGCACTGAATTCCATACATGACAAGTGGTGGAAGCCAGGTATCTTACCATTGGAATGGTAAGTTGTGGATAAACAAAAGGAAAGGTTACAAGATTCATGGAGACATCATCACAAATTACCTTCAACTGAATATATAAGCTGGAATACATGTATATTTCCAAATATTGTCAGCTGAGCATATTTAGCTCCTACATGTATGTTTTAAATATCACTCTATAATGAAAAAGAACAGGAAATGTCCCTGGTGGCCCAGTGGTAAAGGATCTGCCTACCAATGCAGGGAACACTGGTTCAACCCCTGGTCCTAGAGGATTCCACATGCCCAGGGGCAACTAAGCCCCCGTACAACTATTGAAGTACTTGCATGCTCCAGAGCCCAAGTTCTGCAACCAGAGAAAGCGCTGCAATGAGAAGCCATGGCAAGTCAACTAGAGGGTAGCCTCTGCTCACTACAACTAGGCATCTAGCTACAAAGACCCAGCATTGTCAAAAATAATTCAGTGTTTAAAAAAAAGGACAGAAATTCTTTGAATAAACGATTGAGACTAGGGGCGAGACAGTAAATATATAAGCTAGGATAATCTTAAAGTATGAGGAAGTAAAGAAAGTAAAGACAACTATCAAGCTGTCCAAGCTGATAAAAATGAATGATTACACAGTTTTATCTGTATACACTAGCAAATAATAATCTGAAAAGGAATTTAAAAAAACAATTTCCTTTTGATAGTGTCAACATTAATAAAATATTTTGCCATGGGTGTAATGAGGATGACAAGACTGGCACATTGGAAATTATACACGATTGCTGAAAAATATCCTGAATACATGCACAGATATTCCATAGCGATGGAAAGACTTAAGATGGCAATACCATGGAATGCATCTTCAATCTGAAATGAAGATTCAATATGAATTACAAAAGACTGAAAGGTCATTGCTGAACCACAAAAGGCGCCAGGATTTTTGGCCTCCAGAGGAGAAGAATTCAATCCAGGGCCAGTTGACAAAGCTTGATCGCTCAGAGCTTTTGTGTCATAAAGTTTTATTAAAGTATAAAAGAGATAGAGAAAGCTGCTGACATAGACATCAGACGGGGGCAGTAAGAGTACCCCCTGCTAGTCTTTAGGCAGATGTTATACAGCCACTAGCAGTCTGCTAATGAAAGAAAGGCAATGTCTCAGAGAATGACACCAGGCCCCTCACCCACAACATGCATTGAGATAATATTGGCAGCAGGTGAGTCATCCCGGGCCATAGAATGATTGACATGAATTTTGAAGAAAGGCAGATTTCCAAGCAAATATATCATTTCATTAACATAGATTAGGAGAACAGGTATGAGTAAAACATACTGGTTTCTCAAGTCGGTTCTGAGCCTTTAGGGGGAACCGACCTGAAGACAGAGTCTAGCAGAAATACGTAGTATATTAACATAGCTTAAGACAAACCTTTCCTTAAGACAAAATGCATTGCTTAGCTGAAGGTTTGAGAAAAGTTAAGTTCAGGTGGAGCCAGGAGTCGTCATAGCAACACAAAATTTTAAGAGAAACCTCTTAAATTTGTATTGAGAAGGGGAAAAAATGTAGCACTCGTTTCGTTCCTCCAGCTGCTTGAGAGATGAAAAAACGTCTGACACTTGCAGCCTATTCCCTCTGTCTGGAGACCCCTGGCCTTCCTGCCTATTACCCTCTCCAGGCCTTTAGGAAGCAATATACAAGCTGACCCTAACATACACGTGGAATAACAAGGGACTCCAAAGAATCCAAACAATCACATGAGTCTGCAGTTCAAAGTCCTATGGTATGCTGTGCTAAGTCGCTTCAATCACGTCTGACTGTCAGAGCCCACCAGGCTCCTCTGTCCATGGGAATTTTCCAGGCAAGAATACTGGAGTGGGTTGGGTGCCCTCCTCCAGGGGATCTTCCCAACCCAGGGATAGGATTCCTGCTTTGGCAGGTAGGTTCTTTACCACTAGCACCACCTGGGGAAAAAGTGCCTAAAGGAGATCATGGAAACCCATTTAGGAAAAGGGACTCAGAGGAAAGACAGTGAGGGAAGGAAACTCTTAATCACACTCAGAGAAGCCCAGCAGGTAGTTCTGCAGGTGGAAGAGGAGGAGGAAGCATGCTGGAGCTGTGTAGAAGATGAAAGAGGGAACTAAAGCAGGGGCCCCCAACCTCTAGGATCTAATGCCTGATGATCTGAGGTGGAGCTGGTGAAATAATAATAGAAATAAGAGTTTGATCACTCAGCCATGTCCAGCCCTTGGTAGCCCACCAGGCTCCTCAGTCCATTGAATTCTTCAGGCAAGAATACTGGAGTGGGCTGTCATTTCCTTCTCCAGGGGATTTCCCTGACCCAGGGATTAAACCCGGGTCTCCCTCATTGCAGGCAGACTCTTTACCAACTGAGCCTCCAGGGAACAGAAACAGAAATAGAGTGCACAATAAATGGACTGCACTTGAAACATCCCAAAACCTTGCCCCACCCCTGTCTGTCAAAAAATTGTCTTCCAAAAAAACTCCCAAGGTCAAGGAAGGAACTTCAAGTGTACTCAGCTGTTCTAGATTGCTGGTTTAGGGAGATGCTGAAGTGGGGGTGTCCCAAGAGGTAGACCCTCCCTTGTGTGGAGTCTGCAATAGACCTCTGATAGCCTTGGTGATGATCAGAGAGATTTGTTTCATTTTTTAAAAATATCCTTGTGGGTACCAACTGGGACCATCACTGTTCTAATATACCTCATAGTGTTGCTGACACTACAGATACAATTGTGTGACATTGAACTTATTCAATAAAAATGATGAAGCATCTGCCCTGTGCACAGCACTTTCCAAGGGCTGGGAAGTACAATGAAAATACTCCATAAGATGCACAGCTGGTAGGCACATTCTTTCAAAAAGCCTTTTTCATTTCCACCAATAGTTTATTCTCAATGTCAACCCTTGCCACTTAATGACCATGCTGGGTAGGAAGCTCATTAAAAACCCAGGAGCCAGTGTTCCTGGAAGGATATCCCATTCTCCCTTGGACAGTCCTCCGCCCTCTCCGACTCTCAGTTTCCTCATCTGCGAAATCATGGACAACTGACTATAATTCATCACCGGAACCCAAGCCTATTGAGGGGGAGGGGAAATATTACTCCAAGGCCTGGATGATAGACCAGATTGAAAGAAAAATATGCCATTTCTGGTTTTCAGTCAAACAGACAAATACAATGAAGAAAGGAGTCCCTGGCCCTGTGGGATTTGCCTAGGGGTCTAGTCTGGGAAATTCTTACACATCAGGAGATGGCTCTGAGCTGGATTTCCACAAACAAGAACATCCATGCAAAGGACAAGCCTGCAGAGCTCTGTGCCCATTGGTCACAAGAGACTGCCTCCCGATGGCCAGCAGCATTTACAAGTGACCTCCTAAGACCTTCACCAAACTCCTGGGGCACCTCTGGCTTTTCTGTTTCCCTCACTTTTCTGACCCTGTTCTTTAAAAAACGCACATTTCTTCATAGAATGCCACAGTGGAAGGAAAATAGGCCTTCAAGTTTGAGGTCTCAATTTGCAGAAAACTTGGAGCTGCTTGTTTTTTTTTTTTTTTAATTAAAGCACCACATAAATTAAAAATTTTACACGTTCTAATTATTCAGTTCCAAAACACCAAACTTATTACACAGGGTCCCCATGGAAAGGCCCCCTCTCAGCAGGACAGCCACAGATTCCCCCATGAAAGGGCAGCAAGGTGCCCTCCTCCCTTCTCTCCTGCCTGGGTGGCCACCAGGTTTTTAAATACATGCACCCTACTAAGTTTCTAGGATGCAATTCGTGGACCCTTCCCTTTCCTGTCCCAGCAGGTGGTCAAGGGCCTGCTGGCCTGCAAAGTGCTGGAAGCAGGGCTGGGTCAGCCGGCCAGACTAAGGGTTGTGGAGTCCCAGCTGGTGAAATTACCAGGCAGGATAAATCCCTTGGACTTCCAGCAGGCACTACGCTGCATGGGAAAATAGATAGATATAACCGGCCTGGAGCCTCAGGGTGGGACCTAAAGTTCGATTTTGTTTTCTCCAATGTTAAATGATACAAGCAAGGGCCTTTGAGACTGTTGTTTTCTTTTCTAAGCCCAAAGACTCCTTCAGTTACTAATGTAGGTATCCTAGAAACTATGTGACATCCATGAAAATCTGATATGTCCTGGTAAAATGCTGTCAGTTATAATTCTAGTTATCATATTAAAGTGTTTCAAGTCACAGCAGTGACTATTTTGTCACTTTTTTTGTCAATTTTTATTTTGTCAATTTTGTCAATTTTTATTTTGTCAATTTTTATCTAATCAGGTTTTAAACATGCCTTCCATGTTTTCACACTGATGCCTTTGCAAAAATACTGCTACCTCAAGATACATGGAAAAGACTTTCCTGAGCTTACCCATAAACAACGCTTTTTGTTTGTTATCTGGTAAGCTGGTACCAGACTGGAATTTAGTCTACTCTCTAGGTTAAGAGAACACAGCTTTCTTAGAATGCAGCTTTCAATCACAGATGATGAATTTATTTACCTTTCAGTGATTTATATTTGTTTTTATCATCTGTTTTTTTTTTTTCTTCCGTAAATAAATAAGCATTATTTAAGTACAGTACATGTAGGATGGACCAAGATTTCCCCACTCCTGCAAATTCCCTTAAGCCCTCAGATTCTTCTCTTGGGACCAAGGTCTCACTTTCCTCCAGAGGGACAATCCAAGCTTTTTATCAGCTAGCTGATCTGCCCCTGATATCAGAGTCAATTTGAGCATGAGTTGGTCTATAATTTAGGCATGAAACTGTGATTACATAAAAGAAAGATGACTTTTTGATGGAGGATGTCCATGATATTCCTTGAACTTCAGAGAAAATTGGTTAAAATGAAACTTTTTTCCCTTGGAAACTGCAAAGGCAGTTCTTTTAGCATATGCGATTGAAAACATCTAGGTTGTTAGCTCAGTTTTCATTCCAGTCTCAAAGAAAGGCAATGACAAAGAATGTTCAAACTGTCACACAACTGGACTCATCTCACATGCTAGTAAAGTATCACTCAAAAATCTCCAAGCCAGGCTTCAGCAATATGTCAACCGTGAAATTCCAAATGTTCAAGATGGATTTAGAAAAGGCAGAGGAACCAGAGATCAAATTGCCAAAATCCACTGGATAATTGAAAAAGCAAGAGAGTTCCAGAAAAACACTTATTTCTGCTTTGTTGACTATGCCAAAGCCTTTGACTGTGTGTATCACAATAAACTGGGGAAAATTCTGAAAGAGATAGGAATACCAGATCACCTGACCTGCCTCTTGAAAGACCTATATGCAGGTCAGGAAGAAACAGAACTGGACCTGGACCAACAGACTGGTTCTAAATAGGAAAAGGAATATGTCAAGGCTGTATATTGGCACCCTGCTTATTTAACTTATATCTGCTTATATATAGGGCATTGTGAGAAATGCTGCACTGGATGAAGCACAAACTGGAATCAAGATTGCTGGGAGAAATATCAATAACCTCAGATATGCAGATGACACCACCCTGATGGCAGAAAGTGAAGAACTAAAGAGCCTCTTGATGAAAGAGAAAGAGGAGAGTGAAATAGTTAGCTTAATGCTCAGCGTTCAGACAACTAAGATCATTGCATCCAGTCTCATCACTTCTTGGCAAATAGATGGGAAAACAGTGGAAACAGTGGCAGATTTTATTTTTCGGGGCTCGGAAATCATTGCAGATGGTGACTGCAGCCATGAAATTAAAAGATGCTTACGACTTGGAAGGAAAGTGATAACCAAACTAGACAGCATATTAAAAAGCTGAGACATTGCTTTGCCAACAAAGATCCGTCTAGTCAAGGCTAAGGTTTTTCCATGTCATGTATGGATGTGAAAGATGGACTATAAAGAAAGTTGACAGCCAAAGATTTGATGCTTTTGCACTGTGGTGCTGAAGAAGATGCTTGAAGTTTGCTTAGACTATAAGAGGACCCAACCACTCCATCCTAAAGGAAATCAGGTCTGAATATACATTGGAAAGACTAATATTGAACCTGAAACTCCAATACTTTGGCCACTAGATGTGAAGAGCTGACTCATTTGGAAGTTGCTTTGATTTGCCTGTGAGTGTGGGCGCCCTACCTGGGCACAGGGCCTCAGGGGCCATTGCCACTGAATCATGACCTCCACGCAAGCACATTCCAGCTGTGTGACACTCAGCATGCAGGAGACTGGGAAAGCTATCTTCCTTGGAGGAAGGAAAGTCATACACAGAGTGTGTTTTCAGGCCTCTATTTGCAGCAAGTGTTTTGCTTCTCAGATGTCAGACCTGCAGGCCTGCCCCAAGGACCTCAATTCCAGAGTCAGGGCCATGTGTCTCCCTGCACATTCCGAGCCTTGCAAACACATTCCTGGGTCAGAGAGGTGCTTCCCATGAGGAAGAAGGCTGCGGGAGTGTGTCTGAGGGGGCCAGGTGGCATGCTGGGGTCACCTGGTTGAGGGCACCTTGCACATCCATTGGGCCCCAGGAGAGCAGTTATGGACTCGCCCCTTGCTTGAGATATCCCAAAGCAAGGAGCAATGCTAGCTGTATCAGAAGGAGGAAAACAGCAATGGGATGGATTTTCAAGCAGTTGCTAGGTCACACTGTGTTAGGGTTCCCCAGGAGACATGTGAGAATTTTGGCCCCTAGGCCCGGTATCTAGGGGTGTGCACAGGGTGTTTTCCCCACAGGATCCAAAATGTCCCAGACAGACCTAGGCTCAATAGCTGTTGCTAGGCTGCACCGCTTTAGGCACACCGAGAGAAGCAGGCACACTGTGGCCCCGAGGTCCGGTATGCAGGTTCACATATGGGGTGTGTCCCCGTAGGAGCCAAGAATTTTCCTGACAGTCCTAGGCTCCCTAGAGCACTCAGGTCTGCTCAGAGGACCGAAGTTCCAGAGGCAGGGTCGTGTATCTCCCCTTCCCTTTGTGATCCTTGCAAAGACATTCCAAGCTGATAGTGGTACTACCCATGAAGAAGCAAGCAGTGGGAGTATATTTGACATGACTGGGTGCCTTGATGGGCTCAGCTCCTCAAGGGGGCCTTTCCTCTCAAAGTAGGCCCCATGTCTGCTTGAGGACAGGGTTGGGCCCTCTTCCCTCCACACTGCCAAAGGGTGGAACAAAGCTAGGTGTCAGAGGTAAGAAAGGAGCAATTGGATGGATTTTCAAGCTCTCACTAGGCTGTACTGCTTCAAGGCCCACTCGAGCAAAACAGGCGCCCTGTGGCCCCTAGGTCGGGTATGCAGGTTCACACACAGGGTGTCTTCCCGTCAAAGCCAAGAATTTTCTGACAGACCTAGGCTCACTAGAATTGTCCTACAGAGCAAAGGGGATGGAAGAGATGTGTGGAGGTGGGTCTGCCTTCCCCTGTGAGTGTGGGGCTACTCCCTATGGCCCCAAGTTGAGGGATAACTGCAACTAAGAAAGGAACTCCAAGAAGGAACTCCAAGAAGCGCTTTTCCAGGAGGCTGGGACAGGGAGTCCGCAGGATGCAGGGAAAGGGAGCCTTCTTCAGGGAAGAAGAGGCAGCCACTCGGGGTGTGTTTGCAAGCCTCTTTGGAAGGCACAGTTTCGCTGATACCATTGAATTCCAGTTCTGCTCAGAGGACTGAAATTTCAGAGGCAGGGCCATGTATCTCCCCTTCCCTTTTCAATCCTTGCAAAGACATTCCTAGCTGATAGTGATACTGCCCATGAGGAAGTAAGCAGCTGGAGTGTGTTTGACATGACTGGGTGCCTTCCTGGGCTCAGCTCCTCAAGGGGACTTTCTACTCAAAGTAGGCCCATTGCCTACTTGGGGAGAGGGTATGGAAGGTTTGCTTCCAAATGGCGAAAAGGTGGAGCAAATCTAGCTTTGTCAGAGGTACGTAAAGTGCAATTTAATGGATTTTCAAGCTGTTGCCAGGCAACACCGCTTCAGGGTCCCCTCTCCCAGAAGAAAACAGGCGCCCTGTGGCCCCTAGGTCTGGTATGCAGATTCACACACAGGATGTGTCCCCACAGGAGCCAAGAGTTTTCCTACCAGGCCTAGGCTTACTAGAGCTCTACTATAGAGCAAAGGGGATGGAACAGAAGTGTGGATGTGACTTTGCCTTTACCTTTGACTGTGAGGCCCCTCCATAAGGTCCCAGGCGAAATTGCCCTCACCCTTGCCCTAACCCTAACCCCAACACGACACCCTAACCCTAACCAACACCGTAACCCTATCCCAGAACCTAACACCAACCCGACCCCCTAACCCTAACCTGACACACTAACCCTAACGCATCATCCCAACCCTAACCTGACACCTTCACCCCTCAGCCCTCACCCTCACCCACACCCCTAACTTCTAACCCCTAAGCCACAATGTAACCCACACCCTAATCCACACCCTTAACCTAACCCACACCCTCCCCCCCACCCTACTCACACCCTCAACCCTAGACTTAACCTGCATCATCTTCAATTTCAGCACTTCTCATGCATCACAAAAGACAAGGGAGTCATATTTCAAACGTGAATCCAAGACCCATTAACCACATAACAGGAATATAAACACTGTGAACACATCATTTAAATCACTTGCATCACCAAATACCTCTCCACCACATATCATATCAATAACAGTGGAACTCATGTATGCCATACATATTGTAACATAGCAATCTAATACCCAACAGTAATCTGGGTAATTATATACACAAGATATATTTAAACCAAAAATATTTAAACAAATTCCAGTTTTTACGATGGTTTTAATCCTCGCAAAAGTAGGATTAACAGCATGTTTTTCCACTAGGATCCAAAGCATTGAGCAAAATTGCCGAGGTCCAGCCCCAGCAGGACCAGGAATACCCAAGGGATGAGTGGCGTCAGCGAGGAAGAAGACAGACAGAAGACACACAGATGTTGCATAGAAGAGGTAGCTTTTTTTTTTAATTTTTAGGATAGCTCAGTTTTTTTTTTTTTAATTTTATTTTATTAGTTGGAGGCCAATTACTTCACAACATTTCAGTGGGTTTTGTCATACATTGACACGAATCAGCCATAGAGTTACACGTATTCCCCATCCCGATCCCCCCTCCCACCTCCCTCTCCACCCGACTCCTCTGGGTCCTCCCAGTGCACCAGGCCCGAGCACTCGTCTCATGCATCTCACCTGGGCTAGTGATCTCTTTCACCATAGATAAAATACATGCTGTTCTTTTGAAACATCCCACCCTCACCTTCTCCCACAGAGTCCAAAAGTCTGTTCTGTACTTCTGTGTCTCTTTTTCTGTTTTGCATATAGGGTTATCATTACCATCTTTCTAAATTCCATATATATGTGTTAGTATGCTGTAATGTTCTTTATTTTTCTGGCTTACTTCACTCTGAATAATGGGCTCCAGTTTCATCCATCTCATTAGGACTGATTCAAATGAATTCTTTTTAATGGCTGAGTAATATTCCATGGTGTATATGTACCACAGCCTCCTTATCCATTCATCTGCTGATGGGCATCTAGACTGCTTCCATGTCCTGGCTATTATAAACAGTGCTGCGATGAACAATGGGGTGCACGTGTCTCTTTCAGATCTGGTTTCCGTGGTGTGTATGCCCAGAAGTGGTATTGCTGGGTCAAATGGCAGTTCTATTTCCAGTTTTTTAAGAAATCTCCACACTGTTTTCCATAGTGGCTGTACTAGTTTGCATTCCCACCAACAGTGTAAGAGGGTTCCCTTTTCTCCACACCCACTCCAGCATTTATTGCTTGTAGACTTTTGGATAGCAGCCATCCTGACTGGCGTGTAATGGTACCTCATTGTGGTTTTGATTTGCATTTCTCTAATAATGAGTGATGTTGAGCATCTTTTCATGTGTTTGTTAGCCATCTGTATGTCTTCTTTGGAGAAATGTCTGTTTAGTTCTTTGGCCCATTTTTTGATTGGGTCATTTATTTTTCTGGAATTGAGCTTCAGGAGTTTCTTGTATATTTTTGAGATTAATCCTTTGTCTGTTTCTTCATTTGCTATTATTTTCTCCCAATCTGAGGGCTGTCTTTTCACCTTACTTATAGTTTCCTTTGTAGTGCAGAAGCTTTTAAGTTTCATTAGATCCCATTTGTTTATTTTTGCTTTTATTTCCAATATTCTGGGAGGTGGGTCATAGAGGACCCTGCTGTGATTCATGTCGGAGAGTGTTTTGCCTAAGTTCTCCTCTAGGAGTTTTATAGTTTCTGGTCTTACATTTAGATCTTTAATCCATTTTGAGTTTATTTTTGTGTGTGGTGTTAGAAAGTGTTCTAGTTTCATTCTTTTACAGGTGGTTGACCAGTTTTCCCAGCACCACTTGTTAAAGCAGTTGTCTTTTTTCCATTGTATATCCTTGCCTCCTTTGTCAAAGATAAGGTGTTCATAGGTTCGTGGATTTATCTCTAGGCTTTCTATTCTGTTCCATTGATCTATATTTCTGTCTTTGTGCCAGTACCATACTGTCTTGATGACTGTGGCTTTGTAGTAGAGACTGAAGTCAGACAGGTTGATTCCTCCAGTTCCATTCTTCTTTCTCAAGATTACTTTGGCTATTCGTGGTTTTCTGTATTTCCATACAAATTGTGAAATTATTTGTTCTAGTTCTGTGAAAAATACCGTTGGTAGTTTGATAGGGATTGCATTGAATCTATAGATTGCTTTGGGTAGAATAGCCATTTTGACAATATTGATTCTTCCAATCCATGAACACGGTATGTTCCTCCATCTGTTTGTGTCCTCTTTGATTTCTTTCATCAGTGTTTTATAGTTTTCTATGTACAGGTCTTTTGTTTCTTTAGGTAGATATACTCCTAAGTATTTTATTCTTTTTGTTGCAATGGAGAATGGTATTGTTTCCTTAATTTCTCTTTCTGTTTTTTCATTGTTAGTATATAGGAATGCAAGGGATTTCTGTGTGTTAATTTTATATCCTGCAACTTTACTATATTCATTGGTTAGCTCTAGTAATTTTCTGGAAGATTATCTAGGGTTTTCTATGTAGAGGATCATGTCAACTGCAAACAACGAGAGTTTCACTTCTTCTTTTCCTATCTGGATTCCTTTTACTTCTTTTTCTGCTCTGATTGCTGTGGCCAAAACTTCCAAGACTATGTTGAATAATAGTGGTGAGAGTGGGCACCCTTGTCTTGTTCCTGATTTCAGGGGAAATGCTTTCAATTTTTCACCATTGAGGGTGATGCTTGCTGTGGGTTTGTCATATATAGCTTTTATTATGTTGAGGTATGTTCCCTCTATTCCTGCTTTCTGGAGAGTTTTAATCATAAATGAGTGTTGAATTTTGTCAAAGGCTTTCTCTGCATCTATTGAGATAATCATATGGTTTTTATCTTTCAATTTGTTAATGTGGTGTATTACATTGATTGATTTGCAGATATTGAAGAATCCTTGCATTCCTGGGATAAAGCCCACTTGGTCATGGTGTATGATTTTTTTAATATGTTGTTGGATTCTATTTGCTAGAATTTTGCTAAGGATTTTTGCATCTATGTTCATCAGTGATATTGGCCTGTAGTTTTCTTTTTTTGTGGCATCTTTGTGTGGTTTTGGAATTAGGGTGATGGTGGCCTCATAGAATGAGTTTGGAAGTTTACCTTCTTCTGCAATTTTCTGGAAGAGTTTGAGTAAAATAGGTGTTAGCTCTTTAAATTTTTGGTAGAATTCAGCTGTGAAGCCATCTGGTACTGGGCTTTTGTTTCCTGGAAGATTTTTGATTACAGTTTCGATTTCCTTGCTTGTGATGGGTCTGTTAAGATCTTCTATTTCTTCCTGGTTCAGTTTTGGAAAGTTATACTTTTCTAAAATTTGTCCATTTCATCCAAGTTGTCAATTTTATTGGCATAGAGCTGCTGGTAGTAGTCTCTTATGATCCTTTGTATTTCAGTGTTGTCTGTTGTGATCTCACCCTTTTCATTTCTTATTTTGTTAATTTGGTTCTTCTCTCTTTGTTTCTTAATGAGTCTTGCTAATGGTTTGTCAATTTTGTTTATTTTTTCAAAAAACCAGCTTTTAGCTTTGTTGATTTTTGCTATGGTCTCTTTAGTTTCTTTTGCATTTATTTCTGCCCTAATTTTTAAGATTTCTTTTCTTCTGCTAACCCTGGGGTTTTTCATTTCTTCCTTCTCTAATTGCTTTAGGTGTAGAGTTAGGTTATTTATTTGGCTTTTTTCTTGTTTCTTGATGTAAGCCTGTAATGCTATGAACCTTCCCCTTAGCACTGCTTTTACAGTGTCCCATAGGTTTTGGGTTGTTGTGTTTTCATTTTCATTCATTTCTATACATATTTTGATTTCTTTTTTGATTTCTTCTATGATTTTTTGGTTATTCAGAAGCGTGTTATTTAGCCTCCATATGTTTGAATTTTTAACAATTTTTTTCCTGTAATTGAGATCTAATCTTACTGCACTGTGGTCAGAAAAGATGACTGGGATGATTTCAATTTTTCTGAATTTTCCAAGACCAGATTTATGGCCCAGGATGTGATCTATTCTGGAGAATGTTCCGTGTGGACTTGAGAAAAAGGTGAAATTGATTGTTTGGGGGTGAAATGTGTATAGATATCAATTAGGTCTAGCTGGTCCATTGTATCATTTAAGGTTTGTGTTTCCTTTTTGATTTTCTGTTTAGTTGATCTATCCATAGTTGTGAGTGGGGTATTAAAGTCTCCCACTATTATTGTGTTACTATTCATTTCCTCTTTCATACTCATTAGCGTTTGCCGTACATATTGCGGTGCTCCTATGTTGGGTGCATATATATTTATAATTGTTATATCTTCTTCTTGGATTGATCCTTTGATCATTATGTAGTGTCCTTCTTTGTCTCTTTTCACATCCTTTATTTGAAAGTCTATTTTATCTGATATGAGTATTGTGACTCCTGCTTTCTTTTGGTCTCCATTTGCGTGAAATATTTTTTTCCAGCCCTTCACTTTTAGTCTGTATGTGTCTCTGGTTTTGAGGTGGGTCTCTTGTAGACAGCATATATAAGGGTCTTGTTTTTGTATCCATTCAGCCAATCTTTGTCTTTTGGTTGGGGCATTCAACCCATTTACATTTAAGGTAATTATTGATAGGTGTGGTCCCGTTGCCACTTACTTTGTTGTTTTGGGTTCATGTTTATACAACATTTCTGCATTTCCTGTCTAGAGAAGGTCCTTTAGCATTTGTTGAAGAGCTGGTTTGGTGGTGCTGAATTCTGTCAGCTTTTGCTTGTCTGTAAAGCTTTTGATTTCTCCTTCATATCTGAATGAGATCCTTGCTGGGTACAGTAATCTAGGTTGTAGATTATTTTCTTTCATTACTTTCATTATGTCCTGCCATTCCCTTCTGGCCTGGAAGGTTTCTATTGGTAGATCAGCTGTTATCCTTATGGGAAATCCTTTGTGTGTTATTTGTTGTTTCTCCCTTGATGCTTTTAGTATTTGTTCTTTGTGTTGGATCTTTGTTAATTTGATTAATATGTGTCTTGGAGTGTTTCGCCTTGGGTTTATCCTGTTTGGCACTCTCTGGGTTTCTTGGACTTGGGTGGCTATTTCCTTCCCCATTTTAGGGAAGTTTTCAGCTATTATCTCCTCAAGTATTTTCTCATGGCCTTTCTTTTTGTCTTCTTCTTCTGGGACTCCTATGATTCGAATGTTGGGGCATTTCACATTGTCCCAGAGGTCCCTGAGGTTGTCCTCATTTCTTTTGATCATTTTTTCTTTTTTCCTCTCTGCTTCATTTATTTCCACAATTCTATTGTCTACCTCACTTATCCTATCTTCTGTCTCGGTTATTCTACTCTTGGTTCGCTCCAAAGTGTTTTTGATCTCATTCATTGCATTATTCATTTTTAATTGACTCTCTTTTATTTCTTCTAGGTCTTTGTTAAGCAATTGCTGCATCTTTTCAATCTTTGTCTCCAGGCAATTTATCTGTAACTCCATTTTGTTTTCAAGATTTGGATCATTTTTATTATCATTATTCTAAATTGTTTTTCAGATAGATTCCCTATCTCCTCCTCTTTTGTTTGACTTGGTGGGCACTTGTCATATTCCTTTACCTGTTGGGTATTGCACTGTTCTTGCACTAGTGCACATGGCAGGTATTAGGTTCGGTTTCTAAGTGAGAAACTAATGGTTACATTCACAGCTGGCCACTGAGGTACTTAATGGGAGAGGCGAACCCAGCTCTGCCAAGCAGTAGCCGACATGAAATCAGCTAATTTCATTGTAGCCAAGTTCCTTGAATTTGTAGTGTTATTTGCTGTGTTCTTCAAGAAGACGCCTTCGCCCTGCCAGTAAGACATATTTCCATAACACATAGCCATGCACTCAATCGATGTGCATCCTCCAGTAAAGCCCAGCCCCGATGTCTTAGAGGGGCCTCTCTGCCCATTGTCATAAGCCAGTCTAATTTTGTCTGAGACCATGAAAACTCAATGTCTTTATTACGCTTGTGCTTCAGACGGGAAGTCTGAGAAGGCACTTCTGAAGGTTTATTCCTACCAGTCATTGTCATTTTTATCGAGTCTTTAGTTTTTTTTTGTTGTTGTTGTTTTGTTTATTAGTTCTACCAGTTTCTTGCTACCAACCCGTCTCCCTCCACCCTCGTGCACACACGATCAGTCATGGAATCCCGTGGACTTCAGCCCACCAGACTCCTCTGTCCATGCATTTTTCCAGGCAAGAATACTGGAGTGGGTTGCCATTTCCTTCTCCATGTATGGAGTCTTTAAAGATTCCGTCACTGAGGTTTTGCTTCTCCACTTGTACATGCCCTTTCTCCCTAAGTGCAGTAGAAGTCATTCCCACATCCAAACATGTCTGTCTTCCGACCTCAGCAGAATGTTTTGCTTGAGCTCACCATAGAGTCAGGATATTCTAGAAAGCCTTCTGATTGCAGTATCCTCAGGAGGTTACAAGTGTTTCAAACCTCAGGATTTTACAAAGCACTTTTTACAACCTCAGCTGAAAGGGAAGTCAACACTCAGTGAAAGTCACAGGCTTCCATGGACTGGACTTGATTATGGGTTGTGCTTTCATAATCATCGTGTTTCATATACCAACTAAGATGTCACTGAGAATTTTTTTTTTCTCATCTTTCTATCTTTCATGTTTATTTAGATACATTATGGGTTTTCCTATATACCTTCCGTTAGGGATGAGGGTCTTAAGTCAGTAGAACTTACAGCAAGTGACTTCTAGTTAGCTGTGTTAGGACAGGAAAAAGAATGACCAGCTGCTGGATTCTTAAGATTATGTACGAAAACATTATTCGTTTTCCTGTGTGCAGTCATCCAATACTAACTTTGTGAAGTAGGCATTCAGAAAATTCACAAAACCGCCTAACTACTAGGCGGAATCCCATGCAAGTACTGACCAGGCCCGGCCCTACTCAATTTCCCAGATCAGAGGAGATAGAGCACGTTCAGGGTGCTATGGCCTTAGACCGAGGCGGCTGTCAGGTGCCCCAAGAGCTCCGCGTTGCGCCTCCCTTGCGTTCTGACCTGCCCTTCAGGCCTGGGGCCACAGCTCTCGAGCTGGCACACGCCGCACTTGAGCCGCACGACCCGCGACTGGACTCCGACCAACCAGGGCCGGCAGCTTGGGGGCCAACGGAGGGCGCCACGGCCCCGCACACCGCCAGCCGCGGCCAGCACCCGTCTGGCCCGGCCGGTGCCTGGCGTGATTGCGGGACCTGGTGTGGGGGGAGGTGGGGTGGGTAGAGCAGCGAGGACGTCTCGGTGCTCCCTCACTCCCTGCCCCCCACCATCCCATTCGCTGCTCAGGGTGACGTGGCTCCGGACGAGCGGGGCTTCGGCCCGGGGCCGCGGTCTCCGGAGCCTCCTGCGGGCTTAGAGGCAGCCCAGCCAGGGACCCAGGCGCACGTCCTGCCCGCTGCGCAAACCCCCTGGAGCGCCTCAGCCCCGCCTTTTCGCCCTACCGAGACCAGCCCTGCCCCCAGTCTGCCGGCCCAGCACAAGTCTTTCCTGAGAGAGCACGCAAGCGAAAGCCAGGCGCACGAACAGGCACTCGCACGAACCCACGCCAGGTGAGACAGAGGCAGAAAGAGATGAGGTTTCAGAGAGAGAATCAAAGACAGTTTGTGGGCAGGGGGGGACTCGGGCAGGAAGCCGGGCAGCTGCAGAGTCCATCCGGCCCTGAGCAGCGAATGCGATGGGGGCAGGGGGAAGCCGCTGAGTAGGGGCGGGCCTGGAGAGGCCCAGGGTGCGAGGGCACCTGAGATCTCCACGCTCCTCACCCCGCCCCCGTTCTCCCAACCCCCTGCACGCACGCCACGCCCGGGCGCTCTGACACTAGCTTCTCCGGAGTGTGGTGACCTGAATTTCTATCCTTGTGCTCAACTGAGTGATGACAGTGTATTTAACAGCTAGGTCATTTCCAAATAAATTAAGCTTAGTGTTTCACAGGACACCCGGACATGAATGCAGAGACCAGCACGGATGCATGGACACCAACGTTGGTAACTGGACAACCAATGGGAAATTACTGTCTGACTCAGGAGAGAGAAAGAAACCCAAACAGATGGAATGAAATGAACCGAAACACAAACTTTGTAACTCACACCCTAATTCAATTACAAAAAAAAAAAAAAAGAAAGAAAACAACACTATAACCATTTTAGAAAAACAATAGACTTCTCCATGACCTTTGGTCGGGTGAGGAGTTCTAGCACACGACAAAATAAGCCACCTTTTCCAAATCGTGAATATGTTAGTTCACACATTGACTTTTACATTGAAATGTGTAACAAATAAACTTAAAATCATTGACTCCCTACATAAGCATGGAAGTATTTTAAACATAAAATATGTTCTATAGTATTCAGGAAGCATTTGGCACATGTCTCACAGTATGAGACCCAAAACTGGAACTTAGTTGAAGAGTCAGGATAGTCTAAAAATGAATCCCTAACTAAAAGGAATACACAGGATTATTGTAGATAAAAAAGGTTAAAGAAGAGAAACTAGAAATCAGTCAATAAATGTTTTAGGGGTTAGGTTAGAGTGACTAGCTTCTGTGTGACTTTTTAAATTTTTCATGTTTGCATCTTCCAAATTTTCCATGCTGAGAATAATACTTTCCTAACAGTTTCAAAATCAGTCTCACACTAAAGACAGTAAGACTGGAATAAGAAATAAGAAATGATAGGGGGGTAAAAAAAATGCTTGAACTAAAGGTGGTGCTGATGAAATTATTTGCAGGGCAGCCAAGGAGTCACAGATGTAGAGAACAGACTTATGGACATGGGCAGGGGGGAGGAAGGAGAGGGTCAGATGAATGCAGAGTAACATGAAAATATATTACCATACGAAAAAACAGATGCCAATGAAATTTGCTGTATGACTCAGGGGACTCAAACAGGGGCTCTGCAACAAGCTAGGTGTGGAGTGGGGAGGGAAATGGGAGAGAGGTTCAGGAGGGAGGAGACATATGTATACCTGTGGCTCATTCATGCTGATGTTTGGCAACAAAATTCTGTAAAGCAACTATCCTTCAATTGAAAGAAAAAGTCATGTTTGGACTTACCAAACAGGTCTTGTGTACTTCTAGCATGGCCTTCTGTTTCGTGCTGTCCCCCTTAACTCATTCTTCCATATCATTAAACAGACTAGTCAAGTTTTTGCCAAAAATATCTTGAGCTCCTGCATTATGCTGATCCACTGCCTTCTCATGATCCAGTTTAGAATGGAGACCAAAGAAACATTTTGTCGTGTCTTCAAGTATTTGAGGCCACACTATGTGACTTTTAAAAATAAATGTGGATAAGACGGATATGACTAAAGCAATCTAATGACAATATCTGTGCTTCAGGAAAGACTTCTGCAGAGAACTAGTAAATTTTATATATAGTATGAGAAGAATTTTTTAAATGCATGCCAACGTTTATTTCTCCTCCGCTAGCCATGTGGACAAGGAAAACTGAGTTTACCAATCAATGTCCATAGTTATGCTCCCTCACCGATTTTTACCCAATATGTGTTACTCAGGCAGTAGACCCTGGTTCAGTTCCTGGGTCATGAAGATCCGCTGGAGAAGGGATAGGCTACCCACTCCAGTAGTAGTGGGCTTTCCTTGTGGCTTAGTTGGTAAAGAATCATTCCTGTTTCACAAGACTAGCTCAACTCCTCTCAAAGCAAATACAGGATGGTAATAACTATGCAGGACAAAGCTGATTCTGTATATTTATAGTACTCACTCATGAGCTTGACAGAGGTACTAGATCTGTTACCACATTTCTTTTTCTAAGTAATATCCGCATGTGCAGGTGAAAGTGGCTCAGATCGTGCCTGACTCTTTGCGGCCCCATGGACTATAGAGTCCGTGGAATTCTCTAGGCCAGAATACTGGAGTGGGTAGCCTATCCCTTCTCCAGGGGATCTTCCCGACCCAGGACTGAAAGTGGGGTCTCCTGTGTTGCAGGCAGATTCTTTACCAACTGAGCTAGTAGGGATTCCCTGGTCGCTCAGTTGCTAAAGAATATCTGCATAACTGTCTATCCACTTGGCCTTAGCAATCTGTCTGTGAGAAGGGCCGGTCATAAGCAGCTTCTGTGAGAAAACAGAAGCATGTCTGTCTGACTTGCTTCTCCGTGGAGCTTTCACTGTTCTTGCGCTAGTGCACATGGCAAGTATTAGGTTCGTTTTCTAAGTGAGAAACTAATGGCTACATTCACAGCTGGCCACTGAGGTACTTAATTGGAGAGGCGAACCCAGCTCTGCCAAGCAGTAGCCAACATGAAATCAGCTATTGTCATTGTAGCCAAGTTCCTTGAATTTTAGTGTGATTTGCTGTGTTCTTCAAGAAGATGCATTCACCCTGCCAGTAAGACATATTTCCATAATACATAGCCATGCACTCAATCGATGTGCATCCTCCAGTTAAGCCCAGCCCCGATGTCTTAGAGGAGCCTCTCTGCCCATTTTCATAAGCCAGTCTAATTTTGTGTGAGACCGTGAAAACTCAGTGTCTTTTTTACGCTTGTGCTTCTGACGGGAGGTCTGAGAAGGCACTTCTGAAGGTTTATTCCTGCCAGTCGTTGTCATATTTATCGAGTCTTTCTTTTATATTTTTTCTTATTTTTTACTTCTACCAGTTTCTTGCTTCCAACCCGTCTCCCTCCACCCTCGGGCACACACGATCAGTCATGGAATCCCGTGGAGTTCAGCCCTCCAGACTCCTCTGTCCATGGATTTTTCCAGGCAAGAATACTGGAGTGGGTTGCCATTTCCTTCTCCATGTATGGAGTCTTTAAAGATTCCGTCACTGAGGTGTTGCTTCTCCACTTGTATATGCCCTTTCTCCCTAAGTGCAGTAGAAGTCATCCCCACTTCCCAACATGTCTGTCTTCCGACCTCAGGAGAATGTATTGCTTGAGCTCACCACAGAGTCAGGATATTCTAGAAAGCCTTCTGATTGCAGTCTCTTCAGGAGGTTACAAGTGTTAAACCTCAGGATTTTACAAAGCACTTTTTACAACCTCAGCTGAAAGGGAAGTCAACACTCAGTGAAAGTCACAGGCTTCCATGGCCTGGACTTGATTATGGGTTGTGCTTTCATAATCATCGTGTTTCATATACCAACTAAGATGTCACTGAGAATTTTTTTTTTTTCTCATCGTTCTATCTTTCATGTTTATTTAGATATATTATGGGGTTTCCTATATATCCTCCATTAGGGATGAGGGTCTTAAGTCAGTAGAACTTACTGCAACTGACTTCCAGTTAGCTGTGTTAGGACAGGAAAAAGAATGACCAGCTGCTGGATTCTTAAGATTATGTGTGAAAACATTATTCGTTTTCCTGTGTGCAGTCATCCAATTCTAGATTTCTGAAGTAGGCATTCAGAAAAATCACAAAACCGCCCAACTACAAGGCGATCTCCCATGCAAGTACTGACCAGGCCCGGCCCTACTCAATTTCCCAGATCAGAGGAGATAGGGCTCATTCAGGGTGCTATGGCCTTAGACCGAGGCGGCTGTCAGGTGCCCCAAGAGCTCCGCGTTGCGCCTCCCTTGCGTTCTGACCTGCCCTTCGGGCCTGGGGCCACAGCTCTCGAGTTGGCGCGCACTTCACTTGAGCCACACGACCCGCGACTGGATTCCGACCAACCAGGGCAGGCAGCTCGGGGGCCAGCGGAGGGCGCCACGGCCCCGCACATCGCCAGCCCCGGCCAGCACCCGTCTGGCCCGGCCGGGGCCTGGCGTGCCTGCGGGACCTGGGGTGGGGGGAGTGGGGGTGGATAGAGCAGCGAGGACGTCTCGGTGCCCCCTCACCCCCTGCCCCCCACCATCCCGTTCGCTGATCATGGTGACGTGGCTCTGGACGGGCGGGGCTTCGGCCCGGGTCCGCGGTCCCCAGAGCCTCCTGCGGGCTTAGAGGCAACCAAGCCGGGGCCCCAGGTGCACATCCTGCCGGCAGCGCAAACACCCTGGAGCGCCTCAGCCCCGCCTTTTCGCCCTACCGAGACCCGCCCTGCCCCCACTCTGCCGGCCCAGCACAAGTCTTTCCTGAGAGAGCACACAAGCGAAAGCCAGGCACAGGGACAGGCACTCGCACGCACCCACGCCAGGTGAGACAGAGTCAGAAAGAGACGAGGGTTCAGAGAGAGACTCGAAGACAGCTTGTGGGCAGGGGGGGACTCGGGCAGCATGCCGGGCAGCTGCAGAGGCCACCCGGCCCTGAGCAGCGAATGCGATGGGGGCAGGGGGAAGCCGCTGAGTAGGGGCGGGCCGGGAGAGGCCCAGGGTGCAAGGGCACCTGAGATCTCCTTGCTCCCCGCCCCGCCCCGTCCTCCCAAGCCCCTGTACGCATGCCACGCCGGGGCGCACTGACACTAGCTTCTCCGGAGTTTGCTCACCTCAATTTCTATCCTTGTGCTCAACTGAGTGATGACAGTGTATTTAACATCTAGGTCATTTCCAAATAAATTAAGCTTAGTGTTTCACAGGACACCAGGGCATGAATGCAGAGACCAGTACGGATGCATGGACACCAACCTTGGTAACTGGACAACCAATGGGAAATTACTGTCTGACTCAGGAGAGAGAAAGAAACCCGAACAGAAGGAATGAAACGAACAGAAACACAAACTTTGCAACTCACACCCTAATTCAATTACAAAAAAAATAAAAATAAAAAACAACACTATAACAATTTTAGAAAAACAATAGACATCTCCATGACCTTTGGACGGGTGAGGAGTTTTAGCACACGACAAAAAAAGCCACCTTTTCCAAATCGTGTATATGTTAGTTCACACATTGACTTTTACATTGAAGTGTGTAACAAATAACCTTAAAATCATTGACTCCCTACATAAGCATGGAAGTATTTTAAACATAAAATATGTTCTATAGTATTCAGGAAGCATTTGGCACATGTCTCACTGTATGAGACCCAAAACTGGAATTTATTTGAAGAGTCAGGATAGCCTAAAAATGAATCCCTAACGAAAAGGAATAAACAGGATTATTGTAGATAAAAAGGTTAAAGAAGAGAAGCTAGAAATCAGTCAATAAATGTTTTAGGGGTTAGCTTAGAGTGACTAGCCTCTGCGTGACTTTTTAAATTTTTCATGTTTGCATCTACCAAATTTCCCATGCTGAGAATAATACTTTGATATCAGTTTCGAAATCAGTCTCACACTAAAGACAGTAAGACTGGAATAAGAAATAAAAAATGCATGGGGGGAAAAAAATTGCTTGAACTAAAGGTTGTACTGATGAAATTATTTGCAGGGCAGCCAAGGAGTCACAGATGTAGAGAACAGACTTATCGACATGGGCAAGGGGGAGGAAGGAGAGGGTGAGATGAATGCAGAGTAACATGAAAAGATATTACCATACGTAAAAACAGATGCCAATGAAATTTGCTGTATGACTCAGGGGACTCAAACAGGGGCTCTGCAACAAGCTAGGGGTGGAATGGGGAGGGAAATGGGAGAGAGGTTCAGGAGGGAGGAGACATATGTATACCTGTGGCTCATTCATGCTGATGTTTAGCAACAAAATTCTGTAAAGCAACTATCCTTCAATAGAAATAAAATTTCGTGTTTGGACTTACCAAACAAGGTCTTGTGTACTTCTAGCAGGGCCTTCTGTTTCGTGCTGCCTCCCTTAACTCATTCTTCCATATCATTAAACAGACTAGTCAAGTTTTTGCCAAAAATATCTTGAGCTCCTGCATTATGCTGATCCACTGCCTTCTCACGATCCAGTTTAGAATGGAGACCAAAGAAACATTTTGTCGTGTCTTCAAGTATTTGAGGCCACACTATGTGACTTTTAAAAATAAATGTGGATAAGACGGATATGACCAAAGCAATCTAATGACAATATCTGTGCTTCATTAAAGACTTCTGCAGAGAACTAGTAAATTTTATATATAGTATGAGAAGAATTTTTTAAATGCATGCCAACGATTATTTCTCCTCCGCTAGCCATGTGGACAAGGAAAACTGAGTTTACCAATCAATGTCCATAGTTATGCTCCCTCACCGATTTTTACCCAATATGTGTTACTCAGGCAGGAGACCCTGGTTCAGTTCCTGGGTCATGAAGATCCGCTGGAGAAGGGATAGGCTACCCACTCGAGTATTAGTGGGCTTTCCTTGTGGCTCAGTTGGTAAAGAATCATTCCTCTTTCACAAGACTAGGTCAACTCCTCTCAAAGCAAATACAGGATGGTAATAACTATGCAGGACAAAGCTGATTCTGTATATTTATAGTACTCACTCATGAGCTTGACAGAGGTACTAGATCTGTTACCACATTTCGCTTTCTAAGTAATATCCGCATGTGCAGGTGAAAGTGGCTCAGTTCGTGTCTGACTCTTTGCGGCCCCAAGGACTATACAGTCCGTGCAATTCCCTAGGCCAGAATACTGGAGTGGGTAGCCTATCCCTTCTCCAGGAGATCTTCCCGACCCAGGACTGAAAGCGGGGTCTCCTGCGTTGCAGGCAGATTCTTTACCAACTGAGCTAGTAGGGCTTCCCTGGTGGCTCAGTTGCTAAAGAATATCTGCATAAATGTCTATCGATTTGGCATTAGCTATCTGTCTGTGAGCAGGGCCGGTCATAAGCAGCTTCTGTGAGAAATCAGAAGCATGTCTGTCTGACTTGTTTCTCCACGGAGCTTTCACTGTTCTTGCGCTAGTGCACATGGCAAGTATTAGTTTCAGTTTCTAAGTGAGAAACTAATGGCTACATTCACAGCTGGCCACTGAGGTACTTAATGGGAGAGGCGAACTCAGCTCTGCCAAGCAGTAGCCAACATGAAATCAGCTATTGTCATTGTAGAAAAGTTCCTTGAATTTGTAGTGTTATTTGCTGTGTTCTTCAAGTAGATGCCTTCACCCTGCCATTAAGACATATTTCCATAACAAATAGCCATGCAGTCAATCGATGTGCATCCTCCAGTAAAGCCCAGCCCCGATGTCTTAGAGGAGTCTCTCTGCCCATTGTCATAAGCCAGTCTAATTTTGTGTGAGACCGTGAAAAGTCAGTGTCTTTATTACGCTTGTGCTTCTGACGGGAGGTCTGAGAAGGCACTTCTGAAGGTTTATTCCTACCAGTCGTTGTCATATTTATCGAGTCTTTATTTTATATTTTTTTCTTATTTTTTACTTCTACCAGTTTCTTGCTACCAACCCGTCTCCCTCCACCCTCGTGCACACACGATCAGTCATGGAATCCCGTGGACTTCAGCCCGCCAGACTCCTCTGCCCATGGATTTTTCCAGGCAAGAATACTGGAGTGGGTTGCCATTTCCTTCTCCATATATGGAGTCTTGAAAGATTCCGTCACTGAGGTGTTGCTTCTCCACTTGTATATGCCCTTTCTCCCTAAGTGCAGTAGAAGTCATCCCCACATCCAAACATGTCTGTCTTCCGACCTCTGGAGAATGTATTGCTTGAGTTCACCCCAGCATCAGGATATTCTAGAAAGCCTTCTGATTGCAGTCTCTTCAGGAGGTTACAAGTGTTTAACCTCAGGATTTTACAAAGCACTTTTTACAACCTCAGCTGAAAGGGAAGTCAACACTCAGTGAAAGTCACAGGCTTCCATGGCCTGGACTTGATTATGGGTTGTGCTTTCATAATCATTGTGTTTCATATATCAACTAAGATGTCACTGAGAATTTTTTTTTTCTCATCGTTCTATCTTTCATGTTTATTTAGATATATTATGGGTTTTCCTATATATCCTCCATTAGGGATGAGGTTCTTAAGTCAGTAGAACTTACTGCACCTGACTTCCAGTTAGCTGTGTTAGGACAGGAAAAAGAATGACCAGCTGCTGGATTCTTAAGGTTATGTACGGAAACATTATTCGTTTTCCTGTGTGCAGTCATCCGATTCTAACTTTCTGAAGTAGGCATTCAGAAAAATCACAAAACCGCCTAACTACAAGGCGGTCTCCCATGCAAGTACTGACCAGGCCCGGCCCTACTCAATTTCCCAGATCAGAGGACATAGGGCACGTTCAGGGTGCTAAGGACTTAGACCGAGGCGGCTGTCAGGCGCCCCAAGAGCTCCGCGTTGCGCCTCCCTTGCGTTCTGACCTGCCCTTCGGGCCTGGGGCCACAGCTCTCGAGTTGGCGTGCGCCGCACTTGAGCCGCACGACCCGCGACTGGACTCCGACCAACCAGGGCTGGCAGCTCAGGGGCCAGCGGAGGGCGCCACGGCCCCGCACACCGTCAGCCCCGGCCTGCACCGTCTGGCCCGGCCGGGTCCTGGCATACCTGCGGGACCAGGGGTGGGGGGATGGGGGGTGGGTAGAGCAGCGAGGACGTCTCGGTGCCCCCTCACCCCCTGCCCCCCACCATCCCGTTCGCTGCTCAGGGTGACGTGGCTCCGGACGAGCGGGGCTTCGGCCCGGGGCCGCGGTCCCCGGAGCCTCCTGCGGGCTTAGAGGAAGACCAGCCGGGGCCCCAGGTGCACATCCTGCCCGCTGCACAAACCCCCTGGAGCGCCTCAGCCCCGCCTTTTCGCCCTACCGAGAGCCGCCCTGCCCCCACTCTGCCGGCCCAGCACAAGTCTTTCCTGAGAGAGCAGGCAAGCGAAAGCTAGGCACACGAACAGGCACTCGCACGCACCCACGCCAGGTGAGACAGAGGCAGAAAGAGATGAGGGCTCAGAGAGAGACTCGAAGACAGCTTGTGGGCATGGGGGGACTCGGGTAGGATGCCGGGCAGCTGCAGAGGCCACCCGGCCCTGAGAAGCGAATGTGATGGGGGCAGGGGGAAGCCACTGAGTAGGGGCGGGCCTGGAGAGGCCCAGGGTGCGAGGGCACCTGAGATCTCCTTGCTGTGCGCCCTGCCCCCGTCCTCCCAACCCCCTGCACGCACACCAGGCCGGGGCGCTCTGACACTAGCTTCTCCGGAGTTTGGTCACCTGAATTTCTACCCTTGTGCTCAACTGAGTGATGACAGTGTATTGAACAGCTAGGTCATTTCCAAATAAATTAAGCCTAGTGTTTCACAGGACACCCGGACATGAATGCAGAGACCTGCACGGATGCATGGACACCAACCTTGGTAACTGGACAACAAATGGGAAATTACTGTCTGACTCAGGAGAGAGAAAGAAACCCGAACAGATGGAATGAAATGAAGAGAAACACAAACTTTGCAACTCACACCCTAATTCAATTACAAACAAAACAAAACAAAACAAAAAAAAACAAAAGACCAACACACAATAACCATTTTAGAAAAACAATAGAGTTCTCCATGACCTTTGGTCGGGTGAGGAGTTCTAGCACACGACAAAAAAAGCCACCTTTTCCAAATCTTGAATATGTTAGTTCACACATTGACTTTTACATTGAAGTGTGTAACAAATAAACTTAAAATCATTGACTCACTACATAAGCCTGGAAGTATTTTAAACATAAAATATGTTCTATAGTATTCAGGAAGCATTTGGCACATGTCTCACTATATGAGACCTAAAACTGGAAGTTAGTTGAAGAGTCAGGAAAGTCTAAAAATGAATCCCTAACTAAAAGGAATACACAGGATTATGTAGATAAAAAAGGTTAAAGAAGAGAAACTAGAAATCAGTCAATAAATGTTTTAGGGGTTAGCTCAGAGTGGCTAGCCTCTGCGTGACTTTTTTAATTTTCCATGTTGCATCTTCCAAATTTTCCATGCTGAGAATAATACTTTCATATCAGTTTCGAAATCAGTCTCACACTAAAGACAGTAAGACTGGAATAAGAAATAAGAAATGCTTGGGGAAAAAAAAAATGCTTGAACTAAAGGTGGTACTGATGAAATTATTTGCAGGGCAGCCAAGGAGTCACAGATGTAGAGAACAGACTTATGGACATGGGCAAGGGGGAGGAAGGAGAGGGTCAGATGAATGCAGAGTAACATGAAAATATATTACCTTACGTAAAAACAGATGCCAATGAAATTTGCTGTATGACTCAGGGGCTCTGCAACAAGCTAGGGGTGGAATGGGGAGGGAAATGGGAGAGAGGTTCAGGAGGGAGGAGACATATGTATACCTGTGGCTCATTCATGATGATGTTTGGCAACAAAATTCTGTAAAGCAACTATCCTTCAATTGAAAGAAAAAGTCATGTTTGGACTTACCAAACAAGGTCTTGTGTACTTCTAGCATGGCCTTCTGTTTCGTGCTGCCATCCTTAATTCATTCTTCCATATCATTAAACAGACTAGTCAAGTTTTTGCCAAAAACATCTTGAGCTCCTGCATTATGCTGATCAACTGCCTTCTCTCGATCCAGTATAGAATGGACCCCAAAGAAACCTTTTGTCGTTTCTTCAAGTGATTGAAGCCACTCTATGTGATTTTAAAAAATAAATGTGGATAAGACGGATATGACCAACGCAATCTAATGTCAATATCTGTGCTTCATTAAAGACCTGCAGAGAACTAGTAAATTTTATATATAGTATCAGAAGAATTTTTTAAATCCAGAGCAACATTTTTTTCGCCTCCACTAGCCATCTAGACAAGGAAAACTGATTTTACCAATCAATGTCCCTAGTTCTTCTCCCTCACTGATTTTTACCCAATATGTGTTACTCAGGCAGGAGACCCTGGTTCAATTCCTGGGTCAGGAAGATCCGCTGGAGAAGGGATAGGCTACCCACTATAGTATTAGTGGGCTTCCCTTGTGGCTCAGTTGGTAAAGAATCATTTCTCTGTACCAAGAGTAGCTCAACTCTTCTCAAAGCAAATACAGGACGGTAGTAACTATGCAGGACAAAGCTGATTCTCTATATTTATACTAATCACTCATGAGCTTGACAGAGGTCCTAGATCTGTTACCCCCCTTTTTTTTTTACATGATATCGGCATGTGCAGGTGAAAGTGGCTCAGTTCGTGCCTGACTCTTTGCGGCCCCAAGGACTATACAGTCCATGGAATTCTCTAGGCCAGAATACTGGAGTGGGTAGCCTATCCCTTCTCCAGGGGATCTTCCCGACACAGGACTCAAAGCAGGGTCTCCTGCGTTGCAGGCAGATTCTTTAGCAACTGAGCTAGTAGGGCTTCCCTGGTCGCTCTGTTGGTAAAGACTATCTGCATAAATGTCTATCGATTTGGCATTAGCAATCTGTCTGTCAGCAGGGCCGGTCATAAGCAGCTTCTGTGAGAAAACAGAAGCATGTCTGTCTGACTTGCTTCTCCGCGGAGCTTTCACTGTTCTTGCGCTAGTGCACATGGCAAGTATTAGGTTCGGTTTCTAAGTGAGAAACTAATGGCTACATTCACAGCTGGCCACTGAGGTACTTAATGGGAGAGGCGAACCCAGCTCTGCCAAGCAGTAGCCAACATGAAATCAGCTATTGTCATTTTAGCCAAGTTCCTTGAATTTGTAGTGTTATTTGCTGTGTTCTTCAAGAAGATGCCTTCGCCCTGCCAGTAAGACATATTTCCATAACATATAGCCAGGCACTCAATCGATGTGCATCCTCCAGTAAAGCCCAGCCCCGATGTCTTAGAGGAGCCCCTCTGCCCCTTGTCATAAGCCAGTCTAATTTTGTGTGAGACCGTGAAAACTCAGTGTCTTTATTACGCTTGTGCTTCTGACGGGAGGTCTGAGAAGGCACTTCTGAAGATTTGTTCCTACCAGTCGTTGTCATATTTATCGAGTCTTTATTTTATATTTTTCTTATTTTTTACTTCTACCAGTCTCTTGCTACCAACCCGTCTCCCTCCACCCTCGTGCACACACGATCAGTCATGGAATCCCGTGGACTTCAGCCTGCCAGATTCCTCTGTCCATGGATTTTTCCAGGCAAGAATACTGGAGTGGGTTGCCATTTTCTTCTCCATGTATGGAGTGTATTAAGACTCCGTCACTGAGGTGTTGTTTCTCCACTTGTACATTCCCTTTCTCCCTAAGTGCAGTAGAAGTCATCCCCACTTCCCAACATGTCTGTCTTCTGTCCTCTGGAGTATATATTGCTTGAGCTCACCACAGCGTCAGGATATTCTAGAAACCCTTCTGATTGCAGTCTCTTCGGGAGGTTACAAGTGCTTCAAACCTCAGAATTTTACAAAGCACTTTTTACGACCTCAGCTGAAAGGGAAGTCAACACTCAGTGACAGTCACAGGCTTCCATGGCCTGGACTTGATTATGGGCTGTGCTTTCATAATCATCGTGCTTCCGATACCAACTAAGATGTCACTGAGAAATTTTTTTCTTTCTCATCATTGTATCTTTCATGTTTATTTAGATATATTATGGGTTTTCCTATATATCTTCCCTTAGGGATGAGGGTCTGAAGTCAGTAGAACTTACTACAACTGATTTCCAGGTAGCTGTGTTAGGACAGGAAAAAGAATGACCACCTGCTGGATTCTTAAGATTATGTATGAAAATATGATTCGTTTTACTGTGTGAAGTCATCCGATTCTAACTTTCTGAAGTAGGCATTCAGAAAAATCAAAAAAAAATCGCCTAACTACTAGGCGGTCTCCCATCCAAGTACTGACCAGGCCCGACCCTGCTCAGTTTCCCAGATCAGAGGAGAGAGGGCACGTTCAGGGTAGTATGGCCTTAGACGGAGGCGGCTGCCAGGCGCTGCAGGAGCCCCGCGTTGCGCCTCCCTTGCGGTCTGACCTGTCGGTCGGGCCTGGGGCTGGAGTTCTCGAGCGGGCTCACGCTGCACTTGAGCCGCACGACCCGGACTGGACTCCGACCAACCAGGGCCGTCAGCTCGGGGGACAGCGGAGGGTGCCACGGCCCCGCACACCGTCAGCCCCGGCCAGCACCCGTCTGGCCCGGCCGGGGCCTGGCGTGCCTGCGGGACCAGGGGTGGGGGGGGTGGGTAGAGCAGCGAGGACGTCGCGGTGCCCCCTCACCCCTGCCCCCCACCATCCCGTTCGCTGCTCAGGGTGACGTGGCTCCGAACGAGCGGGGCTTCGGCCCTGGCCCGCGGTACCCGGAGCCTCCTGCAGGCTTAGAGCCAGCCCAGCAGGGGCCCCAGGCGCCCGTCCTGCCGGCTGTGCAAACCCCCTGGAGTGCCTCAGCCCCGCCTTTTCGCCCGACCGAGGCCCGCCCTGCCCCCACGCCACGGGCCCAGCACAGGACCTTCCTGGAAGAGCAGACGAGCGACAGCCAGGGACACGGATATGCACTCGCACGCACCCACGCCAGGTGAGACAGAGGCAGAAAGAGTCGAGGGTTCAGAGAGAGACTGGAAGACAGCGTGTGGGCAGGGGTGGCCTCGGGCAGGATGCCGGGCAGCTGCAGAAACCACCCGGCCCTGAGCAGCCAAAGCGATGGGGGCGGGGGGAGGCCACTGAGCAGCGGCGGACCTGGAGAGGCCCAGGGTGTGAGGACACCTGAGACCTCTGCACTCCGCGCACCGCCCCCTCCCCCCAAACCCCTGCACGCATGCCACGCCGGGGCGCTCTGACACTAGCTTCTCTGGAGTTTTGTCACTTGAATTTCTCTCCCTCTGCTCAACTGAGTGATGACAGTGTATTGAACAGCTAGGTCATTTCCAAATAAATTAAGCTTAGTGTTTCACAGGACACCCGGACATGTATGGAGAGACCAGCACGGATGCATGGACACCAACCTTGGTAACTGGACAACCAATGGGAAATTACTCTCTGACTCAGGAGAGAGAAAGAAACCCGAACAGATGGAATGAAATGAACAGAAACACAGGCTTTGCAACTCACACCCTAAATCAATTACCAGAAAATAAACAACACTATAACCATTTTAGAAAAACAATAGACCTCTCCATGACCTTTGGTCGGGTGAGGAGTTCAAACACACAGCAAAAAAAAGCCAACTTTTCCAAGTCGTGAATATGATAGTTCACACATTGACTTTTACATTGAAATGTGTAACAAATAAACTTAAAATCATTGACTCACTACACAAGCATGGAAGTATTTTAAACATAAAATATATTCTATAGTATTCAGGAAGCACTTGGCACATCTCTAAGTGTATCAGACCCAAAACTGGAACGTAGTGGAAGAGTCAGGATAGTCTAAAAATGAATCCCTAACTAAAAGGAACACACAGGATTACTGTAGATAAAAAAGGTTAAAGAAGAGAAGCTAGAAATCAGTCAATAAATGTCTTAGGGGTTAGCTTAGAGTGACTAGCCTCTGTGTGACTCTTTAAATTTTTCATGTTTGCAGCTTCCAAATTTTCCATGGTGAGAATAATACTTTCGCCTCCAAACCAGAGTGACTTGGGGACACAAAGGTACAAGTCGATAATTTTCTTTGCCTATGTCTGAATATTTACAGTCAGAGGTAGAAAAGGAGGAGTCTGTCCCTTGACTAGATGATGTCAATCCCCAGGTGTGGGATGTCTCCAGCCATGGTTTAGCCATAAATGTTCCACCAGTAAAGATTTCTCTGAGACCAAATGCTCCCTAGCCCTGGAAAAGACATTATCCCTTAAAACCAGAAGAACTTGAGGGTCTTAGACCATTAGTTAACAAATACCGAGATACTGGAACTCGAATCAGCTGTGAGTCCCCCTGCAACACCCCAATCTTGCCCGTTCAAAAACCAGATGGATCTTACCGATTCGTCCAGGATCTAAGAGCTGTTAATGAAGCTGTGGTTCCCATCCACCCCATAGTCACAAACCCATATACCCTCCTATCCCAAGTCCCAGGAAATGCCAAGTACTTCTCAGTCTTGGACCTTCAAGGTGCTTTCTTTTGCATTCCTCTCCATCCTGAATCCCAAAAACTCTTTACTTTTGAGTGGCGGTACTTGGAAACAAGAGAGACCATACAACTCTCGACTGGACTCGACTACCCCAAGGGTTTAGGGACAGCCCTCATATCTTCGGGACTTCCTCGGGGAGAGAACTAAGGGAATTAACTTTAACAAAGAGTAGTCTAATACAGTATGTGCATGACTTGCTCATAGCTAGGCCAGATTTTACCAGCTCTCAAATGGACACTATTTAAAACGCTAACTTTCCTGTATGAAAAGGGTAATCGAGTATCCCCCAAGTAGGCTCAGATTAGCTTAACCCAAGTAAAATACCTTGGATTTATAATTACGGAGAGAAAAAGAATGCTTGACCCCGAGGGGAGATCCCTCATCTTAAATACCCCGTACCCCCAAACAAAACAACAGCTTAGGGGATTTTTAGGAAGGACCGGGTTTTGCAGGATCTGGTTTCCTAATTATGGCAATCTGGCCAGACCCCTATATGAAAATTGAAGGGGGAAAGAGGAAGAGCCACTCGACTGGCATGAGACCTGCAAGGTGGCCTTTAATGCCCTAAAAGAGTCCATCACTACAGCCCCAGCTTTAGGCCTCCCCAACCTGGAGAAGCCTTTTAGACTCTATGTTTCTGGAAGGACAGGAACTGCTCTTGGGGTGTTAGGGCAGATGATGGGGCCCGTATTACAACCTGTGGCTTATCTCTCAAAATAACTAGATGAGGTGGCCAGAGGGTGGCCCACTTGCCTTCGGGGAGTAGCAGCCACCGCTCTTATGGTTCAGGAGGCAACTCAGCTGACCCTGGGTCAGCCCACCACAGTGTATACGCCACACCGGGTGCAAGCAGTCTTGGAAACGAAAGGGGACAGGTGGATGACAGGGGGAAGGATCACCCAATACCAAGCCCTCCTCCTTGACACTCCAGAAATAAAGTTGAGGGTCTGCCAGACTTTAAATCCAGCAACCTAACTGCCAGATCCCCCTACCTCCCCTCTGGATCACCAATGCATACAAAACACAGACGAGTTATACTCTTCTCGCCGGGACCTATCAGAGACACCTTTATCTGACCCAGAGGAAAACTGGCACACAGATGGCAGCAGTTTTGTAGAAAAGGGAGAGAGGAAAGCAGGATATGCTGTAGCAAGCCTGGAAGAAACTAAGGAAAGTGGGTCTCTTCCCCCAGACACCTCAGCCCAGAAAGCTGAACTTTTTGCCCTGACAAGAGCTTTGGAGTTAGGAGAAGGAAAGAGGATTAATGTGTGTATGGACTCTAAGTATGCTTTCCTCATTCTGCATGCCCGTGCAGCAATTTGGAAAGAAAGAGGGATGCTCAGTGCCCGAAGCTCTGCTATTAAACACAAAGAGCTCATTCTCAGGCTCCTGGAGGCAGTCAAACTTCCTGCAAAATTAGCTGTCATCCACTGCAAGAGTCACCAAAAGGGGCAAGAAAAAGAGGCTCAGGGAAATAGGAAAGCTGATCAAGAGGCAGGACGAGCTGCCGGGGAAGCTACCTCTGCCACTGCTATCTGCCCCCTTTTCCACAAGGAAACCCTGACTGCAGATTTTACCCCAGAGGGACATTCCCGATATGCTGAGCGGGGCTGGGAGACTGGGTCACATGGGTGGTTTCAGCCTGATCAGGCCCAAATAATACTCCCTGATTCTCAGGTTTAAAACATTACTAACTCCTTACATAAGAGCGCGCATTTTGGAAAAGATAATCTAGAAATCTTGCTTAAGCCTATTCTCTCCCATCCCCAGTTAGCCTAGGTTGTTAAGCAGGTCACACTAAATTGTGACACCTGTCTAAAAAATAACCCAAAAACCAGACCTCCTCTAATTACACCTGTCCAACATCGGGGATCATACCCAGGAGCGGACTGGCAAGTAGAATTTACAGCCATGCCCAAGACCCAAGGGTTTTCTTACTTGCTAGTCTTTATTGACACATTCACAGGATGGATCGAAGCGTTCCCTACTGAGACTGAGAGAGCTACAGAAGTCTGTAAAGCTCTGCTGAAGGAGATAGTGCCTAGGTTTGGGCTGCCTCGGTCACTTCAGAGTGACAACGGGCCCTCATTTACAGCCACGATACCCCAGAACCTAGCCGCATGCTTAGGCATAAAATACCAGCGACGCTCATCCTGGAGGCCTCAAGCTTCAGGAAAGGTAGAGAGAGCCAACAGGACTCTTAAAAGGGCTCTGGCTAAGCTATGTCATAAACACATAATAAGTGGACACATATGCTGCCCATAGCCCTCATGAGGCTACGGACATCCCCCAAACGGCCACTATTGTTAAGTCCTTATGAAATGATGTATGGACGACCATTCTGAACTTCTGATTTGTTTCTTGACGAGGATGCCAATACACTCTTAAAACATATAATTGACCTGGGAAGGTTTCAGCAAGAACTCCAACGGTATGGAGAACAAACCACAGGAAGACTTGAAAAATCCCCAGGTAAAGCCAGGGGATCAAATATCAGTAAAGACATGGCAAGAAAAGGAGAGTCCAAACCAGCTGTCCGAGAAATGGACAGGGCCATATCAGGTTGTCCTAGTGACTTCAACTGCTGTAAAAGTGAAGGGTCTATCTGCCTGGGTCCACAATTCTAGAATAAAACCCTATGGCCTACAGGAGGGGGAGACAGAAACTGAGACTCCAAAGCCAGAGGACAGCTATTCCTGTGAACCTGTTGAAGATCTCAAGCTCTTGTTCAAGCAGAACCCCATCAATCCTGCCTCAGATAATTAAAATGCATCATATGATGTTCTTCCTCTTTCTAATCATATCTCCCTGTATGGCTATTGATCTCTCCCTAAACGAGGCATGTTCACTTGCAAATCACACTGCTTCTCAACTCAACCTAACCAGTCCGGGCTGCATCTGCATTAATGACACAGGTTGGGGGTATATCCAACCCATCCCAGGGTATCAATATCAAAGGCCCAACCTTCCAGCCGAGCTATGGGCTGTTACTCAGCGCCCCCATATGGTCGTAATATGGCCTTTTGGGAAAAGGGGGAAAAAAAACTTCATGTCTTGGTACCAGCAACAACTGTCTCTATTTACCCCCTGGATGACATCTGCAATCCCACCTGAGCCCTTATTTTCTCTCATGACTAACATCCCCCAAGTGACCTTCCCTATCTCTCTAAAAAGCCTCTCGCGAACAGGGGTGTCAGTGAGAAATCTAGACGACTCACAATGTGGGGTGACCGTCACTGTTGAAACTGATGGGAAAAACCGGGACAGGCCCTGCAGCTGGGAGACCAGCCGACGCCACCCCCGGCCAGCACGCGCCTGGCCCGGCCCGGGGCGCTTCCCGGACCCCGAGCGGCCTGGCGAGGCTGCGGGAGCTCTGGCGGGGGTTGGGAAGGGGGGTGGCTTGAGCGGGGAGGACGTCTCGGTGGCCCCCCACCCCCCGCCCCCCACCATCCCATTCGCTGCTCAGGGTCACGTGGCTCCGGACGAGCGGGGCGTCGGCCCGGGGCCGCGGTCCCCGAAGCCTCCTGCGGGCTTAGGGGCAGCCCAGCCGGTGCCCCAGGCGCCCGTCTTGCTGGCTGTGCAAACCCCCTGGAGTGCCTCAGCCCCTCCCTGTCCCCAAAACGAGGACCGCCCTGGCACCACGCCACGGGCCCAGCACAGGACCTTCCTGAGAGAGCGGACGAGTGACAGCCAGGCACACGGACAGGCACTCGCACGCACCCAAGCCAGGTGAGACAGAGGCAGAAAGAGTCGAGGGTTCAGAGAGAGACTGGAAGACAGCGTGTGGGCAGGGGGGGCCTCGGGCAGGATGCCGGGCAGCTGCAGAGACCACCCGGCCCTGAGCAGCCAAAGCGATGGGGGCGGGGGGAGGCCACTGAGCAGCGGCGAGCCTGGAGAGGCCCAGGGTGGGAGGACACCTGAGATTTCCGCGCTCCGCTCCCCGCCCCGCTCCCCCCAACCCCCTGCACGCATGCCACGCCGGGGCGCTCTGACACTAGCTTCTCTGGAGTTTTGTCACTTGAATTTCTCTCCCTCTGCTCAACTGAGTGATGAGAGTGTATTGAACAGCTAGGTCATTTCCAAATAAATTAAGCTTAGTGTTTCACAGGACACACGGACATGTATGGAGAGACCAGCATGGATGCATGGACACCAAACTTGGTAACTGGACAACCAATGGGAAATTACTCTCTGACTCAGGAGAGAGAAAGAAACCCGAACAGATTGAATGAAATGAACAGAAACACAAGCTTTGCAACTCACACCCTAATTCAATTATCAGAAAATAAACAACACTATAACCATTTTAGAAAAACAATAGACCTCTCCATGACCTTTGGTCGGGTGAGGAGTTCAAACACACAGCAAAAAAAGCCAACTTTTCCAAGTCGTGAATATGTTAGTTCACACATTGACTTTTACATTGAAATGTGTAACAAATAAACTTAAAATCATTGACTCACTACATAAGCATGGAAGTATTTTAAACATAAAATATGTTCTATAGTATTCAGGAAGCACTTGGCACATCTGTAAGTGAATCAGACCCAAAACTGGAACGTAGTGGAAGAGTCAGGATAGTCTAAAAATGAATCCCTAACTAAAAGGAACACACAGGATTACTGTAGATAAAAAAGGTTAAAGCAGAGAAGCTAGAAATCAGTCAATAAATGTCTTAGGGGTTAGCTTCGAGTGACTAGCCTCTGCGTGAATCCTTAAATTTTTCATGTCAACAGCTTCCAAACTTTCCATGGTGAGGATAATACTTTCACCTCCAAACCAGAGTGACTTGGGGACATAAAGGTAGAAGTCGATAATTTTCTTTGCCTATGTCTGAATATTTACAGTCAGAGGTAGAAAAGGAGGAGTCTGTCCCTTGTCTAAATGAGGTCAATCCCCAGGTGTGGGATGTCTCCAGCCCTGGTTTAGCCATAAATATTCCACCAGTAAAGATTTCTCTGAGACCAAATGCTCCCTAGCCCTGGAAAAGACAATATCCTTTAAAACCAGTAGCTCTTGTGGGTCTTAGACCATAACTTAACAAATACCGAGATACTGAAACTCGAATCAGCTGTGAGTCCCCCTGCAACACCCCAATCTTGCCCGTTCAAAAACCAGATGGATCTTACCGATTCGTCCAGGATCTAAGAGCTGTTAATGAAGCTGTGGTTGCCATCGACCCCATAGTCCCAAACCCATATACCCTCCTATCCCAAGTCCCAGGAAATGCCAAGTATTTCTCACTCTTGGACCTTCAAGGTGCTTTCTTTTGCATTCCTCTCCATCCTGAATCCCAAAAACTCTTTGCTTTTGAGTGGCGGGACTTGGAATCAAGAGAGACCATACAGCTCTCAACTGGACTTGACTACCCCAAGGGTTTAGGGACAGCCCTCATATCTTCGGGACTTCCTCGGGGAGAGAACTAAGGGAATTAACTTTAACAAACAGTAGTCTAATACAGTATGTGGATGACTTGCTCATAGCTAGGCCAGATTTTACCAGCTCTCAAATGGACACTGTTTAAAACGCTAACTTTCCTGTATGAAAACGGTTATCGAGTATCCCCCAAGTAGGCTCAGATTAGCTTAACCCAAGTAAAATACCTTGGATTTATAATTACGGAGAGAAAAAGAATGCCTGACCCCGAGGGGAGATCCCTCATCTTAAATACCCCGTACCCCCAAACAAAACAACAGCTCAGGGGATTTTTAGGAAGGACCGGGTTTTGCAGGATCTGGATTCCTAATTATGGCAATCTGGCCAGACGCCTATATGAAAATTTAAGGGGGAAAGAGGAAGAGCCACTCGACTGGCATGAGACCTGCAAGGTGGCCTTTAATGCCCTAAAAGAGTCCATCACTACAGCCCCAGCTTTAGGCCTCCCCAACCTGGAGAAGCCTTTTAGACTCTATGTTTATGGAAGGACAGGAACTGCTCTTGGGGTGTTAGAGCAGATGATGGGGCCCGTATTACAACCTGTGGCTTATCTCTCAAGATAACTAGATGAGGTGGCCAGAGGGTGGCCCACTTGCCTCCGGGCAGTAGCAGCCACTGCTCTTATGGTTAAGGAGGCATCTAAGCTGACCCTGGCTCAGCCCACTACAGTGTATACGCCTCACTGGGTGCAAGAAGTCTTGGAAACGAAAGGGGACAGGTGGACGACAGGGGGAAGGATCACCCAATACCAAGCCCTCCTCCTTGACACTCCAGAAATAAAGTTGAGGGTCTGCCAGACTTTAAATCCAGCAACCTTACTGCCAGATCCCCCTACCTCCCCTCTGGATCACCAATGCATACAAATCACAGACGAGTTATACTCTTCTCGCCGGGACCTATCAGAGACACCTTTATCTGACCCAGAGGAAAACTGGCACACAGATGGCAGCAGTTTTGTAGAAAACGGAGAGAGGAAAGCAGGATATGCTGTAGCGAGCCTGGAGGAATCTAAGGAAAGTGGGTCTCTTCCCCCAGACACCTCAGCCCAGAAAGCTGAACTTTTTGCCCTGACAAGAGCTTTGGAGTTAGGAGAAGGAAAGAGGATTAATGTGTGTATGGACTCTAAGTATGCTTTCCTCATTCTGCATGCCCGTGCAGCAATTTGGAAAGAAAGAGGGATGCTCAGTGCCCTAAGCTCTGCTATTAAACACAAAGAGATCATTCTCAGGCTCCTGGAGGCAGTCAAACTTCCTGCAAAATTAGCTGTCATCCACTGCAAGAGTCACCAAAAGGGGCAAGAAAAAGAGGCTCAGGGAAATAGGAAAGCTGATCAAGAGGCAGGACGAGCTGCCGGGGAAGCTACCTCTGCCACTGCTATCTGCCCCCTTTTCCACAAGGAAACCCTGACTGCAGATTTTACCCCAGAGGGACATTCCCGATATGCTGAGCGGGGCTGGGAGATTGGGTCACATGGGTGGTTTCAGCCTGATCAGGCCCAAATAATACTCCCTGATTCTCAGGTTTAAAACATTACTAACTCCTTACATAAGAGCGCCCATTTTGGAAAAGATAATCTAGAAATCTTGCTTAAGCCTATTCTCTCCCATACCCAGTTAGCCTAGGTTGTTAAGCAGGTCACACTAAATTGTGACACCTGTCTAAAAAATACCCCAATAACCAGACCTCCTCTAATTACACCTGTCCAACAGCGGGGATCATACCCAGGAGCGGACTGGCAAGTAGAATTTACAGCCATGCCCAAGACCCAAGGGTTTTCTTACTTGCTAGTCTTTATTGACACATTCACAGGATGGATCGAAGCGTTCCCTACTGAGACTGAGAGAGCTACAGAAGTCTGTAAAGCTCTGCTGAAGGAGATATTGCCTAGGTTTGGGCTGTCTCGGTCACTTCAGAGTCAAAAAGGGCCCTCCCTTACAGCCACGATACCCCAGAACCTAGCCGCATGCTTAGGCATAAAATACCGGCTCCGCTCATCCTGGAGGCCTCAAGCTTCAGGAAAGGTAGAGAGAGACAACCAGACTCTTAAAAGGGCTCTGGCTAAGCTACGTCAGAAACACATAATAAGTGGACACATATGCTGCCCATAGCCCTCATGAGGCTACGGACATCCCCCAAACGGCCACTATTGTTAAGTCCTTATGAAATGATGTATGGACGACCATTCTGAACTTCTGATTTGTTTCTTGACGAGGATGCCAATACACTCTTAAAACATTTAATTGACCTTGGAAGGTTTCTGCAAGAACTCCAACGGTATGGAGAACAAACCACAGGAATACTTGAAAAATCCCCAGGTAAAGCCAGGGGATCAAATATCAGTAAAGACCTGGCAAGAAAAAGGGAGTCCAAACCAGCTGTCCGAGAAATGGACAGGGCCATATCAGGTTGTTCTAGTGACTTCAACTGCTGTAAAAGTGAAGGGTCTATCTGCCTGGGTCCACAAATCTAGAATAAAACCCTATGGCCTACAGTAGGGGGAGACAGAAACTGAGACTCCAAAGCCAGAGGACAGCTATTCCTGTGAACCTGTTGAAGATCTCAGGCTCTTGTTCAAGCAGAACCCCATCAATCCTGCCTCAGATAAGTAAAATGCATCATATGATGTTCTTCCTCTTTCTAATCATATCTCCCTGTATGGCTATTGATCTCTCCCTAAACGAGGCATGTTCACTTGCAAACCACACTGCTTCTCAACTCAACGTAATCAGTCCGGGCTGCATCTGCATTAATGACAAAGGTTGGGGGTATGTCCAACCCATCCCAGGGTATCAATATCAAAGGCCCACCCTTCCAGCCGAGCTATGGGCTGTTACTCAGCGCCCCCATGTGGTCGTAATATGGCCTTTTGGGAAAAGGGGGAAAAAAAACTTCATGTCTTGGTACCAGCAACAACTGTCTCTATTTACCCGCTGGATGACATCTGCAATCCCACCTGAGCCCTTATTTTCTCTCATGACTAACATCCCCCAAGTGACCTTCCCTATCTCTCTAAAAAGCCACTCGCGAACAGGGGTGTCAGTGAGAAATCTAGACGACTCACAATGTGGGGTGACTGTCACTGTTGAAACTGATGGGAAAAACCGGGACAGGCCCTGCAGCTGGGAGACCAGCCGACGCCACCCCCGGCCTGCACGCGCCTGGCCCGGCCCTGGGCGCTTCCCGGACCCCGAGCGGCCTGGCGAGGCTGCGGGAGCTCTGGCGGGGGTTGGGGAGGGGGGTGGCTTGAGCGGGGAGGAAGTCTCGGTGGCCCCCCACCCCCCGCCCCCCACCATCCCATTCGCTGCTCAGGGTCACGTGGCTCCGGACGAGTGGGGCGTCGGCCCGGGGCCGCGGTCCCCGAAGCCTCCTGCGGGCTTAGGGGCAGCCCAGCCGGGGCCCCAGGCGCCCATCCTGCTGGCTGTGCAAACCCCCTGGAGTGCCTCAGCCCCTCCCTGTCCCCAAACCGAGGCCCGCCTGCCCCCACGCCACGGGCCCAGCACAGGACCTTCCTGAGAGAGCGGACGAGCGACAGCCAGGCACACGGACAGGCACTCGCACGCACCCACGCCAGGTGAGACAGAGGCAGAAAGAGTCGAGGGTTCAGAGAGAGACTGGAAGACAGCGTGTGGGCAGGGGTGCCTCGGGCAGGATGCCGGGCAGCTGCAGAGACCACCCGGCCCTGAGCAGCCAAAGCGATGGGGGCGGGGGGAGGCCACTGAGCAGCGGCGAGCCTGGAGAGGCCCAGGGTGGGAGGACACCTGAGATCTCCGCGCTTCACTCCCCGCCCCCCTCCCCCCAACCCCCTGCACGCATGCCACGCTGGTTCGCTCTGACACTAGCTTCTCTGGAGTTTTGTCACTTGAATTTCTCTCCCTCTGCTCAACTGAGTGATGAGAGTGTATTGAACAGCTAGGTCATTTCCAAATAAATTAAGCTTAGTGTTTCACAGGACACCCGGACATGTATGGAGAGACCAGCACGGATGCATGGACACCAACCTTGGTAACTGGACAACCAATGGGAAATTACTCTCTGACTCAGGAGAGAGAAAGAAACCCGAACAGATGGAATGAAATGAACAGAAACACAAGCTTTGCAACTCACACCCTAATTCAATTACCAGAAAATAAACAACACTATAACCATTTTAGAACAACAATAGACCTCTCCATGAACTTTGGTCGGGTGAGGAGTTCAAACACACAGCAAAAAAAAGACAACTTATCCAAGTCGTGAATATGTTAGTTCACACATTGACTTTTACATTGAAATGTGTAACAAATAAACTTAAAATCATCGACTCACTACATAAGCATGGAAGTATTTTAAATATAAAGTATGTTCTATAGTATTCAGGAAGCACTTGGCACATCTCTAAGTGTATCAGACCCAAAACTGGAACGTAGTGGAAGAGTCAGGATAGTCTAAAAATGAATCCCTAACTAAAAGGAACACACAGGATTACTGTAGATAAAAATGGTTAAAGAAGAGAAGCTAGAAATCAGTCAATGAATGTCTTAGGGGTTAGCTTAGAGTGACTAGCCTCTGCGTGACTCTTTAAATTTTTCATGTTTGCAGCTTCCAAATTTTCCATTTTGAGAATAATACTTTCGCCTCCAAACCAGAGTGACTTGGGGACACAAAGGTAGAAGTCGATAATTTTCTTTGCCTATGTCTGAATATTTACAGTCAGAGGTAGAAAAGGAGGAGTCTGTCCCTTGTCTAGATGAGGTCAATCCCCAGTTGAGGGATGTCTCCAGCCCTGGTTTAGCCATAAATATTCCACCAGTAAAGATTTCTCTGAGACCAAATGCTCCCTAGCCCTGGAAAAGACAATATCCCTTAAAACCAGTAGCTCTTGAGTGTCTTAAACCATTAGTTAACAAATACCGAGATACTGGAACTCGAATCAGCTGTGAGTCCCCCTGCAACACCCCAATCTTGCCCGTTCAAAAACCAGATGGATCTTACCGATTCGTCCAGGATCTAAGAGCTGTTAATGAAGCTGTGGTTCCCATCCACCCCATAGTCCCAAACCCAAAGACCCTCCTATCCCAAGTCCCAGGAAATGCCAAGTACTTCTCAGTCTTGGACCTTCAAGGTGCTTTCTTTTGCATGCCTCTCCATCCTGAATCCCAAAAACTCTTTGCTTTTGAGTGGCGGGACTTGGAAACAAGAGAGACCATACAATTCTCGACTGGACTCGACTACCCCAAGGGTTTAGTGACAGCCCTCATATCTTCGGGACTTCCTCGGGGAGAGAACTAAGGGAATTAACTTTAACAAACAGTAGTCTAATACAGTATGTGTATGACTTGCTCATAGCTAGGCCAGATTTTACCAGCTATCAAATGGACATTATTTAAAACGCTAAATTTCCTGTATGAAAAGGGTTATCGAGTATCCCCCAAGTAGGCTCAGATTAGCTTAACCCAAGTAAAATACCTTGGATTTATAACTACGGAGAGAAAAAGAATGCCTGACCCCGAGGGGAGATCCCTCATCTTAAATACCCCGTACCCTCAAACAAAACAATCGCTTAGGGGATTTTTAGGAAGGACCGGGTATTGCAGGATCTGGATTCCTAATTATGGCAATCTGGCCAGACCCCTATATGAAAATTTAAGGGGGAAAGAGGAAGAGCCACTCGACTGGCATGAGACTTGCAAGGTGGCCTTTAATGCCCTAAAAGAGTCCATCACTACAGCCCCAACTTTAGGCCTCCCCAACCTGGAGAAGCGTTTTAGACTCTATGTTTCTGGAAGGATAGGAAATACTCTTGGTGTGTTAGAGCAGATGATGGGGCCCGTATTACAACCTGTGGCTTATCTCACAAAATAACAAGATGAGGTGGCCAGAGGGTGGCCCACTTGCCTCCGGGCAGTAGCAGCCACTGCTCTTATGGTTAAGGAGGCTTCTAAGCTGACCCTGGATCAGCCCACCGCAGTGTATACGCCTCACCGGGTGCAAGCAGTCTTGGAAACGAAAGGGGACAGGTGGATGACAGGGGGAAAGATCACCCAATACCAAGCCCTCCTCCTTGACACTCCAGAAATAAAGTTGAGGGTCTGCCAGACTTTAAAACCAGCAACCTTACTGCCAGATCCCCCTACCTCCCCTCTGGATCACCAATGCATACAAATCACAGACGAGTTATACTCTTCTCGCCGGAACCTATCAGAGACACCTTTATCTGACCCAGAGGAAAACTGGCACACAGATGGCAGCAGTTTTGTAGAAAAGGGAGAGAGGAAAGCAGGATATGCTGTAGCGAGCCTGGAAGAAACTAAGGAAAGTGGGTCTCTTCCCCCAGACACCTCAGCCCAGAAAGCTGAACTTTTTGCCCTGACAAGAGCTTTGGAGTTAGGAGAAGGAAAGAGGATTAATGTGTGTATGGACTCTAAGTATGCTTTCCTCATTCTGCATGCCCGTGCAGCAGCTTGGAAAGAAAGAGGGATGCTCAGTGCCCGAAGCTCTGCTATTAAACACAAAGAGCTCATTCTCAGGCTCCTGGAGGCAGTCAAACTTCCTGCAAAATTAGCTGTCATCCACTGCAAGAGTCACCAAAAGGGGCAAGAAAAAGAGGCTCAGGGAAATAGGAAAGCTGATCAAGAGGCAGGACGAGCTGCCGGGGAAGCTACCTCTGCCACTGCTGTCTGCCCCCTTTTCCCCAAGGAAACCCTGACTCCAGATTTTACCCCAGGGGGACATTCCCGATATGCTGAGCGGGGCTGGGAGATTGGGTCACATGGGTGGTTTCAGCCTGATCAGGCCCAAATAATACTCCCTGATTCTCAGGTTTAAAACATTACTAACTCCTTACATAAGAGCGCCCATTTTGGAAAAGATAATCTAGAAATTTTGCTTAAGCCTATTCTCTCCCATCCCCAGTTAGCTAAGGTTGTTAAACAGGTCACACAAAATTGTGACACCTGTCTAAAAAATAACCCAAAAACCAGACCTCCTCTAATTACACCTGTCCATCATCGGGGATCATACCCAGGAGTGGACTGACAAGTAGAATTTACAGCCATGCCCAAGACCCAAGGGATTTCTTACTTGCTAGTCTTTATTGACACATTCACAGGATGAATCGAAGCGTTCCCTACTGAGACAGAGAGAGCTACAGAAGTCTGTAAAGCTCTGCTGAAGGAGATAGTGCCTAGGTTTGGGCTGCCTCGGTCACTTCAGAGTGACAACGGGCCCTCACTTACAGCCACGATACCCCAGAACCTAGCCGCATGCTTAGGCATAAAAATCCAGCTCCGCTCATCCTGGAGGCCTCAAGCTTCAGGAAAGGTAGAGAGAGCCAACCAGACTCTTAAAAGGGCTCTGGCTAAGCTATGTCATAAACACATAATAAGTGGACACATATGCTGCCCATAGCCCTCATGAGGATACAGACATCCCCCAAACGGCCACTATTGTTAAGTCTTTATGAAATGATGTATGGACGACCATTCTGAACTTCTGATTTTTTTCTTGACGGGGATGCCAATACACTCTTAAAACATATAATTGACCAGGGAAGGTTTCAGCAAGAACTCCAACGGTATGGAGAACAAACCACAGGAATACTTGAAAAATCCCCAGGTAAAGCCAGGGGATCAAGTATCAGTAAAGACCTGACAAGAAAAAGGGAGTCCAAACCAGCTGTCCGAGAAATGGACAGGGCCATATCAGGTTGTGCTAGTGACTTCAACTGCTGTAAAATTGAAGGGTCTATCTGCCTGGGTCCACAATTCTAGAATAAAACCCTATGGCCCACAGGAGGGGGAGACAGAAACTGTGACTCCAAAGCCAGAGGACACCTATTCCTGTGAAGCTGTTGAAGATCTCAGGCTCTTGTTCAAGCAGAACCCCATCAATCCTGCCTCAGATAAGTAAAATGCATCATATGATGTTCTTCCTCTTACTAATCATATCTCCCTGTATGGCTATTGATCTCTCCCTAAACGAGGCATGTTCACTTACAAACCACACTGTTTCTCAACTCAACCTAACCAGCCCGGGCTGCATCTGCATTAATGACACAGGTTGGGGGTATGTCCAACCCATCCCAGGGTATCAATATCAAAGGCCCACCCTTCCAGCCGAGCTATGGGCTGTTACTCAGCGCACCCACGTGGTAGTAACATGGCCTTTTGTCGAAAGGGGGAAAAAAAACTTCATGTCTTGGTACCAGCAACAACTGTCTCTATTTACCCCCTGGATGACATCTGCAATCCCACCTGAGCCCTTATTTTCTCTCATGACTAACATCCCCCAAGTGACCTTCCCTATCTCTCTAAAAAGCCACTCCCTAACAGAGGTGTCAGTGAGAAATCTAGACGACTCACAATGTGGGGTGACCGTCACTGTTGAAACTGATGGGAAAAACCGGGACAGGCCCTGCAGCTGGGAGACCAGCCGACGCCACCCCCGGCCAGCACGCGCCTGGCCCGGCCCGGGGCGCTTCCCGGACCCCGAGCGGCCTGGCGAGGCTGCGGGAGCTCTGTCGGGGGTTGGGGAGGGGGGTGGCTTGAGCGGGGAGGACGTCTCGGTGCCCCCCCACCCCCCGCCCCCCACCATCCCGTTCGCTGCTCAGGGTCACGTGGCTCCGGACGAGCGGGGCGTCGGCCCGGGGCCGCGGTCCCCGGAGACTCCTGCGGGCTTAGGGGCAGCCCAGCCGGGGCCCCAGGCGCCCATCCTGCTGGCTGTGCAAACCCCCTGGAGTGCCTCAGCCCCACCCTGTCCCCAAACCGAGGCCCGCCCTGCCCCCACGCCACGGGCCCAGCACAGGACCTTCCTGAGAGAGCGGACGAGCGACAGCCAGGCACACGGACAGGCACTCGCACGCACCCACGCCAGGTGAGACAGAGGCAGAAAGAGTCGAGGGTTCAGAGAGAGACTGGAAGACAGCGTGTGGGCAGGGGGTCCTCGGGTAGGATGCCGGGCAGACGCAGAGACCACCCGGCCCTGAGCAGCCAAAGCGATGGGGGCAGGGGGAGGCCACTCAGCAGTGGCGGGCCTGGAGAGGCCCAGGGTGGGAGGACACCTGAGATCTCCGCGCTCCGCGCCCCGCCCCCCTCCCCCCAACCCCCTGCACGCATGCCACGCCGGGGCGCTCTGACACTAGCTTCTCTGGAGTTTTGTCACTTGAATTTCTCTCCCTCTGCTCAACTGAGTGATGACAGTGTACTGAACAGCTAGGTCATTTCCAAATAAATTAAGCTTAGTGTTTCACAGGACACCCGGGCATGTGTGGAGAGACCAGCACGGATGCATGGACACCAAACTTGGTAACTGGACAACCAATGGGAAATTACTGTCTGACTCAGGAGAGAGAAAGAAACCCGAACTGATGGAATGAAATGAACAGAAACACAGAATTTGCAACTCACACCCTAATTCAATTACCAGAAAATAAAAAACACTATAACCATTTTAGAAAAACAATAGACCTCTCCATGACCTTTGGTCGGGTGAGGAGTTCAAACACACAGCAAAAAAAAGCCAACTTTTCCAAGGCGTGAATATGTTAGTTCACACATTGACTTTTACATTGAAATGTGTAACAAATAAACTTAAAATCATTGACTCACTACATAAGCATGGAAGTATTTTAAATATAAAATATGTTCTATAGTATTCAGGAAACACTTTGCACATCTCTAAGTGTATCAGACCCAAAACTGGAACGAAGTGGAAGAGTCAGGATAGTCTAAAAATGAATCCCTAACTAAAAGGAACACACAGGATTACTGTAGATAAAAAAGGTTAAAGAAGAGAAGCTAGAAATCAGTCAATAAATGTCTTAGGGGTTAGCTTAGAGTGACTAGCCTCTGCGTGACTCTTTAAATTTTTCATGTTTACAGCTTCCAAATTTTCCATTTTGAGAATAATACTTTCGCCTCCAAACCAGAGTGACTTGGGGACACAAAGGTAGAAGTCGATAATTGTCTTTGCCTATGTCTGAATATTTACAGTCAGAGGTAGAAAAGGAGGAGTCTGTCCCTTGTCTAGATGAGGTCAATCCCCAGGTGTGGGATGTCTCCAGCCCTGGTTTAGCCATAAATGTTCCACCAGTAAAGATTTCTCTGAGACCAAATGCTCCCTAGCCCTGGAAAAGACAATATCCCATAAAACCAGTAGCTCTTGAGGGTCTTAAACCATTAGTTAACAAATACCGAGATACTGGAACTCGAATCAGCTGTGAGTCCCCCTGCACCACCCCAATCTTGCCCGTTCAAAAACCAGATGGATCTTACCGATTCGTCCAGGATCTAAGAGCTGTTAATGAAGCTGTGGTTCCCATCCACCCCATAGTCCCAAATCGATATACCCTCCTATCCCAAGTCCCAGGAAATGCCAAGTACTTCTCAGTCTTGGACCTTCAAGGTGCTTTCTTTTGCATTCCTCTCCATCCTGAATCCCAAAATCTTTTTGCTTTTGAGTGGCGGGACTTGGAAACAAGAGAGACCATACAACTCTCGACTGGACTCGACTACCCCAAGGGTTTAGGGACAGCCCTCATATCTTCGGGACTTCCTCGGGGAGAGAACTAAGGGAATTAACTTTAACAAACAGTAGTCTAATACTGTATGTGGATGACTTGCTCATAGCTAGGCCAGATTTTACCATCTCTCAAATGGACACTATTTAAAACGCTATCTTTCCTGTATGAAAAGGGTTATCGAGTATCCCCCAAGTAGGCTCAGATTAGCTTAACCCAAGTAAAATACCTTGGATTTATAATTACGGAGAGAAAAAGAATGCCTGACCCCGAGGGGAGATCCCTCATCTTAAATACCCCGTACCCCCAAACCAAACAACAGCTTAGGGGATTTTTAGGAAGGACCGGGTATTGCAGGATTTGCATTCCTAATTTTTGCAATCTGGCCAGACCACTATATGAAAATTTAAGGGGGAAAGAGGAAGAGCCACTCGACTGGCATGAGACTTGCAAGGTGGCCTTTAATGCCCTAAAAGAGTCCATCACTACAGCCCCAGCTTTAGGCCTCCCCAACCTGGAGAAGCCTTTTAGACTCTATGTTTCTGGAAGGACAGGAACTGCTCTTGGGGTGTTAGAGCAGATGATGGGGCCCGTGTTGCAACCTGTGGCTTATCTCTCAAAATAACTAGATGAGGTGGCCAGAGGGTGGCCCACTTGCCTCTGGGCAGTAGCAGCCACCGCTCTTATGGTTAAGGAGGCATCTAAGCTGACCCTGGGTCAGCCCACCACAGTGTATACGCGTCACCGAGTGCAAGCAGTCTTGGAAACGAAAGGGGACAGGTGGATGACAGGGGGAAGGATCACCCAATACCAAGCCCTCCTCCTTGACACTCCAGAAATAAAGTTGAGGGTCTGCCAGACTTTAAATCCAGCAACCTTACTGCCAGATCCACCTATCTCCCCTCTGGATCACCAATGCATACAAATCACAGACGAGTTATACTCTTCTCGCCGGGACCTTTCAGAGACACCTTTATCTGACCCAGAGGAAAACTGGCACACAGATGGCAGCAGTTTTGTAGAAAACGGAGAGAGGAAAGCAGGATATGCTGTAGCGAGCCTGGAAGAAACTAAGGAAAGTGGGTCTCTTCCCCCAGACACCTCAGCCCAGAAAGCTGAACTTTTTGCCCTGACAAGAGCTTTGGAGTTAGGAGAAGGAAAGAGGATTAATGTGTGTATGGACTCTAAGTATGCTTTCCTCATTCTGCATGCCCGTGCAGCAATTTGGAAAGAAAGAGGGATGCTCAGTGCCCGAAGCTCTGCTATTAAACACAAAGAGCTCATTCTCAGGCTCCTGGAGGCAGTCAAACCTCCTGCAAAATTAGCTGTCATCCACTGCAAGAGTCACCAAAAGGGGCAAGAAAAAGAGGCTCAGGGAAATAGGAAAGCTGATCAAGAGGCAGGACGAGCTGCCGGGGAAGCTACCTCTGCCACTGCTATCTGCCCCCTTTTCCCCAAGGAAAACCTGACTCCAGATTTTACCCCAGGGGGACATTCCCGATATGCTGAGCGGGGCTGGGAGATTGGGTCACATGGGTGGTTTCAGCCTGATCAGGCCCAAATAATACTCCCTGATTCTCAGGTTTAAAACATTACTAACTCCTTACATAAGAGCGCCCATTTTGGAAAAGATAATCTAGAAATCTTGCTTAAGCCTATTCTCTCCCATCCCCAGTTACCTAAGGTTGTTAAACAGGTCACAGAAAATTGTGACACCTGTCTAAAAAATAACCCAAAAACCAGACCTCCTCTAATTACACCTGTCCAACATCGGGGATCATACCTAGGAGCGGACTGGCAATGCCGCTCCGCATTTAGAATTTACAGCCATGCCCAAGACCCAAGGGTTTTCTTACTTGCTAATCTTTATTGACACATTCACAGGATGGATCGAAGCGTTCCCTACTGAGACTGAGAGAGCTACAGAAGTCTGTAAAGCTCTGCTGAAGGAGATAGTGCCTAGGTTTGGGCTGCCTCGGTCACTTCAGAGTGACAACGGGCCCTCACTTACAGCCACGATACCCCAGAACCTAGCCGCATGCTTAGGCATAAAATACCAGCGACGCTCATCCTGGAGGCCTCAAGCTTCAGGAAAGGTAGAGAGAGCCAACCAGACTCTTAAAAGGGCTCTGGCTAAGCTATGTCAGAAACACATAATAAGAGGACACATATGCTGCCCATAGCCCTCATGAGGCTACGGACATCCCCCAAACGGCCACTATTGTTAAGTCCTTATGAAATGATGTATGGATGTCCATTCTTAACTTCTGATTTGTTTTTTGACGAGGATGCGAATACACTCTTAAAACATATAATTGACCTGGGAAGGTTTCAGCAAGAACTCCAACGGTATGGAGAACAAACCACAGGAAGACTAGAAAAATCCCCAGGTAAAGCCAGGGGATCAAGTATCAGTAAAGACCTGGCAAGAAAAAGGGAGTCCAAACCAGCTGTCCGAGAAATGGACAGGGCCATATCAGGTTGTTCTAGTGACTTCAACTGCTGTAAAAGTGAAGGGTCTATCTGCCTGGGTCCACAATTCTAGAATAAAACCCTATGGCCTACAGGAGGGGGAGACAGAAACTGAGACTCCAAAGCCAGAGGACAGCTATTCCTGTGTACCTGTTGAAGATCTCAGGCTCTTGTTCAAGCAGAACCCCATCAATCCTGCCTCAGATAAGTAAAATGCATCATATGATGTTCTTCCTCTTTCTAATCATATCTCCCTGTATGGCTATTGATCTCTCCCTAAACGAGGCATGTTCACTTGCAAACCACACTGCTTCTCAACACAACCTAAGCAGCCCGGGCTGCATCTGCATTAATGACACAGGTTGGGGGTATGTCCAACCCATCCCAGGGTATCAATATAAAAGGCCCACCCTTCCAGCCGAGCTATGGGCTGTTACTCAGCGCCCCCATGTGGTCGTAATATGGCCTTTTGGGAATAGGGGGAAAAAAAACTTCATGTCTTGGTACCAGCAACAACTGTCTCTATTTACCCCCTGGATGACATCTGCAATCCCACCTGAGCCCTTATTTTCTCTCATGACTAACATCCCCCAAGTGACCTTCCCTATCTCTCTAACAAGCCACTCCCTAACAGGGGTGTCAGTGAGAAATCTAGACGACTCACAATGTGGGGTGACCGTCACTGTTGAAACTGATGGGAAAAACCGGGACAGGCCCTGCAGCTGGGAGACCAGCTGACGCCACCCCCGGACAGCATGCGCCTGGCCCGGCCGGGGGTGCTTCCCGACCCCGAGCCGCCTGGCGAGGCTGCAGGATCTCTGCCGGGGGTTGGGGAGGGGGGTGGCTTGAGCGGGGAGGACGTCTCGGTGCCCCCCCACCCCCCGCCCCCGCCATCCCGTTCGCTGCTCAGGGTCACGTGGCTCCGGACGAGCGGGGCGTCGGCCCGGGGCCGCGGTCCCCGGAGACTCCTGCGAGCTTAGGGGCAGCCCAGCCGGTGTCCCAGGCGCCCATCCTGCCGGCTGTGCAAACCCCCTGGAGCGCCTCAGCCCCGCCCTGTCCCCAAACCGAGGCCCGCCCTGCCCCCACGCCATGGGCCCAGCACAGGACCTTCCTGAGAGAGCGGACGAGCGACAGCCAGGCACACAGACAGGCACTCGCACGCAACCACGCCAGCTGAGACAGAGGCAGAATGAGACGAGGGTTCAGAGAGACACCGGAAGACAGTGTTTGGGCAGGGCGGGCCTCGGGCAGGATGCCGGGCAGCTGCAGAGACCACCCGGGCCTGAGCAGCAAACGCGATGGGGGCGGGGGGAGGCTGCCGAGCAGAGGCAGGCCTGGAGAGGTCCAGGTTGGGAGGGCACCTGAGATATCCGCGGTGCGCGCTCCGCCCAACCCAACCCCCTGAACGCACGCGCCTCTCCGACAAAAGCTTCTCCGAAGTTTGATCACCTGAATTTCTATCCTTGTGCTCAACTGAGTGATGACAGTATATTGCACAGCTAGGTCATTTCCAAATAAATTAAGCTTAGAGTTTCACAGGACACCCGGACATGAATGCAGAGACCAGCACGGATGCATGGACACCAACCTTGGTAACTGGACAACCAATGGGAAATTATTGTCTGACTCCGGAGAGAGAAAGAAACCCGAACAGATGGAAAACATGAACAGAATCACAAACTTTGCAACTCACACCCCAATTCAATTACCGAGAAAAACAACAACATTATAACCATTTTAGAAAACAACAGACCACTCCATGACCTTTGGTCCAGTGAGGAGTTCTTACACACAACAAAAAAAGCTACCTTTTCCAAATCGAGAATATGTTAGTTCACACATTGACTTTTACATTGAAATGTGCAACAAATAAACTTAAAATCATTGACTCACTACATACGCATGGAAGTATTTTAAACATAAACTATGTTCTATAGTATTCAGGAAGCACTTGGCACATCTGTAAGTGTATCAGACCCCAAACTGGAACTTAATGGAAGAGTCAGGATAGTCTATAAATGAATCCCTAACTAAAAGGAATACACAGGATTACGTAGATCAAAAAGGTTAAAGAAGAGAAACTAGAAATCAGTCAATAAATGTTTTAGGGGTTAGCCTAGAGTGACTGGCGTCTACGTTACTTTTTAAATTTTTCATGTTTGCATCTTCCAAATTTTCCATGCTGAGTATAATACTTTCATATCAGTTTCGAGATCAGTCTCACACTAAAGACAGTAAGAGTGGAATAAGAAATAAGAAATGCTTGGGGTGGGGGGAAGAAATGCTTGAACTAAAGGTGGTACTGATGAAATTATTTGCAGGGCAGCCAAGGAGTCACAGATGTAGAGAACAGACTTATGGACACTGGCAGGTGTGAGGAAGAAGAGGGTGAGATGAATGCAGAGGAACATGGAAACATAGTACCATACGTTAAAAGAGATGCCAATGCAATTTGCTGTATGACTCAGGGGACTCAAACAGGGGCTCTGCAACAAGCTAGAGGGGTGGAACGGAGAGGAGGAGATGGGAGAGAGGTTCAGGAGGGAGGAGACATATGTACACCTGTGGCTCATTCACGTTGATGTTTGGCAACAAAATTCTGTAAAGCAACTATCCTTCAATTGAAAGAAAAAGTCATGTTTGGACTTACCAAACAAGGTCTTGTGTACTTCTAGCATGGCCTTCTGTTTCGTGCTGCCATCCTTAATTCATTCTTCCATATCATTAAACAGACTAGTCAAGTTTTTCCCAAAAACATCTTGAGCTCCTGCATCATGCTGATCAACTGCCTTCTCTCGATCCAGTATAGAATGGAGACCAAAGAAACCTTTTGTCGTTTCTTCAAGTGATTGAAGCCACTCTATGTGATTTTAAAAAATAAATGTGGATAAGACGGATATGACCAAAGCAATCTAATGACAATATCTGTGCTTCATTAAAGATCTGCAGAGAACTAGTAAATTTTTTGTTTCGTACCAGAAGAATTTTTTAAATCCACACCAACATTTCTTTCGCGTCCGCTAGCCATCTAGACAAGGAAAACTGATTTTACCAATCAATGTCCCTAGTTCTGCCCCCTCACCGTTTTTTACCCAATATGTGTTACTCAGGCAGGAGAGCCTAGTTCAATTCCTGGGTCAGGAAGATCTGCTGGAGAAGGGATAGGCTACCCACTCCAGTATTAGTGGGCTTCCCTTGTGGCTCAGTTGGTAAAGAATCATTCCTCTGTACCAAGAGTAGCTCAACTCCTCTCAAAGCAAATACAGGATGGTAGTAATTATGCAGGACAAAGCTGATTCTGTATATTTATAGTACTCACTCATGAGCTTGACAGAGGTCCTAGATCTGTTACCACATTTTTTTTTTTTTTAAGTGATATCTGCATGTGCAGGTGAAAGTGGCTCAGTTCGTGCCTGACTCTTTGCAGCCCCAAGGACTATACAGTCCATGGAATTCTCTAGGCCAGAATACTGGAGTGGGTAGCCTATCCTTTCTCCAGCAGATCTTCCCGACCCAGGACTCAAAGCGGGGTCTCCTGCGTTGCAGGCAGATTCTTTAGCAACTGAGCTAGTAGGGCTTCACTGGTGGCTCAGTTGCTAAAGAATATCTGCATAACTTTCTATCGATTTGGAATTAGCAATCTGTCTGTGAGCAGGGCCGGTCATAAGCAGCTTCTGTGAGAAAACAGAAGCATGTCTGCCTGACTTGCTTCTCTGGGGAGCTTTCACTGTTCTTGCGCTAGTGCACATGGCAAGTTTCTAAGTGAGAAAGTAATGGCTACTATCACAGCTGGCCACTGAGGTACTTAAAGGCAGAGGCAATCCCAGCTCTGCCAAGCAGTAGACATCACGAAATCAGCTATTGTCATTGTAGCCAAGTTCCGTGAATTTGTGGTGTTATTTGCTGTGTTCTTCAAGAAGATGCCTTCGCCCTGCCATTAAGACATATTTCCATAACACACAGCCATGCACTCAATCGATGTGCATCCTCCAGTAAAGCGCAGCCCCGATGTCTTAGAGGGGCCTCTCTGCCCATTGTCATAAACCAGTCTAATTTTGTGTGAGACCGTGAAAACTCAGTGTCTTTATTACGCTTGTGCTTCTGACGGGAGGTCTGAGAAGGCACTTCTGAAGGTTTATTCCTACCAGTCGTTGTCATATTTATCGAGTCTTTATTTTATATTTTTTTCTTATTTTTTACTTCTACCAGTTTCTTGCTACCAGCCCGTCTCCCTCCACCCTCGTGCACACACGGTCAGTCATGGAATCCCGTGGACTTCAGCCCGCCAGACTCCTCTGCCCATGGAGTTTTCCAGGCAAGAATACTGGAGTGGGTTGCCATTTCCTTCTCCATGTGTGGAGTCTTTAAAGATTCCATCACTGAGGTGTTGCTTCTCCACTTGTACATGCCCTTCCTCCCTAAGGGCAGTAGAAGTCATCCCCACTTCCCAACATGTCTGTCTTCCGTCCTCTGGAGTATGTATTGCTTGAGGTCACCACAGCGTCAGAATATTCTAGAAACCCTTCTGATTGCAGTCTCTTCGGGAGGTTACAAGTGCTTCAAACCTCAGAATTTTACAAAGCACTTTTTACGACCTCAGCTGAAAGGGAAGTCAACACTCAGTGACAGTCACAGGCTTCCGTGGCCTGGACTTGATTATGGGCTGTGCTTTCATAATCATCGTGTTTCCGATACCAACTAAGATGTTACTGAGAAATTTTTTTCTTTTTCATCATTGTATCTTTCATGTTTATTTAGATATATTATGGGGTTTCCTATATATCTTCCCTTAGGGATGAGGTTCTGAAGTCAGTAGAACTTACTACAACTGATTTCCAGTTAGCTATGTTAGGACAGGAAAAAGAATGACCAGCTGCTGGATTCTTAAGATTATGTATGAAAATATGATTCGTTTTACTGTGTGAAGTCATCCGATTTTAACTTTCCGAAGTAGGCATTCAGAAAAATAAAAAAAAATCGCCTAACTACTAGGCGGTCTCCCATCCAAGTACTGACCAGGCCCGACCCTGCTCAGTTTCCCAGATCAGAGGAGAGAGGGCACGTTCAGGGTGGTATGGCCTTAGACCGAGGCGGCTGCCAGGCGCTGCAGGAGCCCCGCGTTGCGGCTCCCTTGCGGTCTGATCTGCCGTTCGGGCCTGGGGCTGCAGTTCTCGAGCGGGCTCGCGCTGCACTTGAGCCGCACGACCAGCGACTGGACTCCGGCCGGCCAGAGCCTGCAGCTCGGCGGCCAGCAGAGGGCGCCCCCGCTCCGCACACCGCGAGCCCAGGCCAGCACCAGTCTGGCCCGGCCGGCCGGGGCCTGGCGAGCCTGCGGAACCTGCGGTGGGGGGAGTGGGGGTGGGTAGAGCAGCGAGGACATCTCGGTGCCCCCTCACCCCTTGTCACCCACCATCCCGTTCGCTGCTAAGGGTCAGGTGGCTCCGGACGAGCGGGGCTTCGGCCCGGGTCTGCAGTCCCCGGAGCCTCCTGGAGCTTAGGGGCAGCCCACCCGGGCCCTAGGCTCCCATCCTGCCGGCTGTGCAAAACCCTTGGAGTGCCTCAGAACCGCCCTGTCCTCAAACCGAGGCCCGCCCTGCCCCCACGCCACGGGCCCAGCACAGGACCTTCCTGAGAGAGCGGACGAGCAAAAGCCAGGCACACGGACAGGCACTCACACGCACCCACGCCAGGTGAGACAGAGGCAGAAAGAGTCGAGGGTTCAGAGAGAGACTGGAAGACAGCGTGTGGGCAGGGAGGGCCTCGGGCAGGATGCCGGGCAGCTGCAGAGACCACCCGGCCCTGAGCAGCCAAAGCGATGGGGGCGGGGGGAGGTCACTCAGCAGCGGCGGGCCTGGAGAGGCCCAGGGTGGGAGGACACCTGAGATCTCCAGGCTCTGAGACCCGCCCCCCTCCCCCCAACCCCCTGCACGCATGCCACGCCGGGGCGCTCTGACACTAGCTTCTCTGGAGTTTTGTCACTTGAATTTCTCTCTCTCAGCTCAACTGAGTGATGACAGTGTATTAAACAGCTAGGTCATTTCCAAATAAATTAAGCTTGGTGTTTCACAGGACACCCGGGCATGTATGGAGAGACCAGCACGGATGCATGGACACCAACCTTGGTAACTGGACAACCAATGGGAAATTACTGTCTGACTCAGGAGAGAGAAAGAAACCCGAACAGATGGAATGAAATGAACAGAAACACAAGCTTTGCAACTCACACCCTAATTCAATTACCAGAAAATAAACAACACTATAACCATTTTAGAAAAACAATAGACCTCTCCATGACCTTTGGTCGGGTGAGGAGTTCAAACACACACCAAAAAAAAAAGCCAAATTTCCAAGTCGTGAATATGTTAGTTCACACATTGACTTTTACATTGAAATGTGTAACAAATAAACTTAAAATCATTGACTCACTACATAAGCATGGAAGTATTTTAAACATAAAATATGTTCTATAGTATTCAGGAAGCACTTGGCACATCTCTAAGTGTATCAGACCCAAAACTGGAACGTAGTGGAAGAGTCAGGATAGTCTAAAAATGAATCCCTAACTAAAAGGAAAACACAGGATTACTGTAGATAAAAAAGTTTAAAGAAGAGAAGCTAGAAATCAGTCAATAAATGTCTTAGGTGTTAGCTTAGAGTGACTAGCCTCTGCGTGACTCTTTAAATTTTTCATGTTTGCAGCTTCCAAATTTTCCATGGTGAGAATAATACTTTCGCCTCCAAACCAGAGTGACTTGGGGACACAAAGGTAGAAGTCGATAATTGTCTTTGCCTATGTCTGAATATTTACAGTCAGAGGTAGAAAAGGAGGAGTCTGTCCCTTGTCTAGATGACGTCAATCCCCAGGTGTGGGATGTCTCCAGCCCTGGTTTAGCCATAAATGTTCCACCAGTAAAGATTTCTCTGAGACCAAATGCTCCCTAGCCCTGGAAAAGACAATATCCCTTAAAACCAGTAGCTCTTGAGGGTCTTAGACCATTAGTTAACAAATACCGAGATACTAGAACTCGAATCAGCTGTGAGTCCCCCTGCAACACCCCAATCTTGCCCGTTCAAAAACCAGATGGATCTTACCGATTCGTCCAGGATCTAAGAGCTGTTAATGAAGCTGTGGTTCCCATCCACCCCATAGTCCCAAACCCATATACCCTCCTATCCCAAGTCCCAGGAAATGCCAAGTACTTCTCAGTCTTGGACCTTCAAGGTGCTTTCTTTTGCATTCCTCTCCATCCTGAATCCCAAAAACTCTTTGTTTTTGAGTGGCAGGACTTAGAAACAAGAGAGTCCATACAGCTCTCTACTGGACTCGACTACCCCAAGGATTTAGGGACAACCCTCATATCTTCGGGACTTACTCGGGGAGAGAACTAAGGGAATTAACCTTAACAAACAGTAGTCTAATACAGTATGTGGATGACTTGCTCATAGCTAGGCCAGATTTTACCAGCTCTCAAATGGACACTATTTAAAACGCTAACTTTTCTGTATGAAAAGGGTTATTGAGTATCCCCCAAGTAGGCTCAGATTAGCTTAACCCAAGTAAAATATCTTCGATTTAGAGTTACGGAGAGAAAAAGAATGCCTGACCCCGAGGGGAGATCCCTCATCTTAAATACCCCGTACCCCCCAAAAAACAACATCTTATGGGATTTTAAGGAAGGACCGGGTTTTGCAGGATCTGGTTTCCTAATTATGGCAATCTGGCCAGACCCCTATATGAAAATTTAAGGGGGAAAGAGGAACAGCCACTCGACTGGCATGAGACCTGCAAGGTGGTCTTTAATGCCCTAAAAGAGTCCATCACTACAGCCCCAGCTTTAGGCCTCCCCAACCTGGAGAAGCCTTTTAGACTCTATGTTTCTGAAGGACAGGAACTGCTCTTGGGGTGTTAGAGCAGATGATGGGGCCCGTATTACAACCTGTGGCTTATCTCTCAAAATAACTAGATGAGGTGGCCAGAGGGTGGCCCACTTGCCTCCGGGCAGTAGCAGCCACCGCTCTTATGGTTAAGGAGGCATCTCAGCTGACCCTGGGTCAGCCCACCACAGTGTATACGCCACACCGGGTGCAAGCAGTCTTGGAAACGAAAGGGGACAGGTGGATGACAGGGGGAAGGATCACCCAATACCAAGCCCTCCTCCTTGACACTCCAGAAATAAAGTTGAGGGTCTGCCAGACTTTAAATCCAGCAACCTTACTGCCAGATCCCCCTACCTCCCCTCTGGATCACCAATGCATACAAATCACAGACGAGTTATACTCTTCTCGCCGGGACCTATCAGAGACACCTTTATCTGACCCAGAGGAAAACTGGCACACAGATGGCAGCAGTTTTGTAGAAAACGGAGAGAGGAAAGCAGGATATGCTCTAGCGAGCCTGGAAGAAACTAAGGAAAGTGGGTCTCTTCCCCCAGACACCTCAGCCCAGAAAGCTGAAATTTTGCCCTGACAAGAGCTTTGGAGTTAGGAGAAGGAAAGAGGATTAATGTGTGTATGGACTCTAAGTATGCTTTCCTCATTCTGCATGCCCATGCAGCAATTTGGAAAGAAAGAGGGATGCTCAGTGCCCGAAGCTCTGCTATTAAACACAAAGAGCTCATTCTCAGGCTCCTGGAGGCAGTCAAACTTCCTGCAAAATTAGCTGTCATCCACTGCAAGAGTCACCAAAAGGGGCAAGAAAAAGAGGCTCAGGGAAATAGGAAAGCTGATCAAGAGGCAGGACGAGCTGCCGGGGAAGCTACCTCTGCCACTGCTATCTGCCCCCTTTTCCACAAGGAAACCCTGACTCCAGATTTTACCCCAGTGGGACATTCCCGATATGCTGAGCGGGGCTGGGAGATTGGGTCACATGGGTGGTTTCAGCCTGATCAGGCCCAAATAATACTCCCTGATTCTCAGGTTTAAAACATTACTAACTCCTTACATAAGAGTGCCCATTTTGGAAAAGATAATCTAGAAATCTTGCTTAAGCCTATACTCACCCATCTCCAGTTAGCTAAGGTTGTTAAACAGGTCACACAAAATTGTGACACCTGTCTAAAAAATAACCCAAAAACCAGACCTCCTCTAATTACCGCTGTCCATCATCGGGGATCATACCCAGGAGTGGACTTGCAAGTAAAATTTACAGCCATGCCCAAGACCCAAGGCTTTGCTTACTTGCTAGTCTTTATTGACACATTCACAGGATGGATCGAAGCGTTCCCTACTGAGACTGAGAGAGCTACAGAAGTCTATAAAGCTCTGCTGAAGGAGATAGTGCCTAGGTTTGGGCTGCCTCGGTCACTTCAGAGTGACAACGGGCCCTCACTTACAGCCACGATACCCCAGAACCTAGCCGCATGCTTAGGCATAAAATACCAGCGACGCTCATCCTGGAGGCCTCAAGCTTCAGGAAAGGTAGAGAGAGCCAACCAGACTCTTAAAAGGGCTCTGGCTAAGCTATGTCAGAAACACATAATAAGTGGACACATATGCTGCCCATAGCCCTCATGAGGCTACGGATATCCCCCAAACGGCCACTATTGTTAAGTCCTTATGAAATGATGAATGGACGACCATTCTGAACTTCTGAATTGTTTCTTGACGAGGATGCCAATACACTCTTAAAACATATAATTGACCTGGGAAGGTTTCAGCAAGAACTCCAACGGTATGGAGAACAAACCACAGGAAGACTTGAAAAATCCCCAGGTAAAGCCAGGGGATCAAGTATCAGTAAAGACCTGGCAAGAAAAAGGGAGTCCAAACCAGCTGTCCGAGAAATGGACAGGGCCATATCAGGTTGTTCTAGTGACTTCAACTGCTGTAAAAGTGAAGGGTCTATCTGCCTGGGTCCACAATTCTAGAATAAAACCCTATGGCCTACAGGAGGGGGAGACAGAAACTGAGACTCCAAAGCCAGAGGACAGCTATTCCTGTGAACCTGTTGAAGATCTCAGGCTCTTGTTCAAGCAGAACCCCATCAATCCTGCCTCAGATAAGTAAAATGCATCATATGATGTTCTTCCTCTTTCTAATCATATCTCCCTGTATGGCTATTGATCTCTCCCTAAACGAGGCATGTTCACTTGCAAACCACACTGCTTCTCAACTGAACCTAAGCAGCCCGGGCTGCATCTGCATTAATGACAAAGCTTGGGGGTATGTCCAACCCATCCCAGGGTATTACTATCAAAGGCCCACCCTTCCAGCCGAGCTATGGGCTGTTACTCAGCGCCCCCACGTGGTCGTAATATGGCCTTTTGTGGAAAGGGGGAAAAAAAACTTCATGTCTTGGTACCAGCAACAACTGTCTCTATTTACCCCCTGGATGACATCTGCAATCCCACCTGAGCCCTTATTTTCTCTCATGACTAACATCCCCCAAGTGACCTTCCCTATCTCTCTAAAAAGCCACTCCCTAACAGGGGTGTCAGTGAGAAATCTAGACGACTCACAAGGTGGGGTGACCGTCACTGTTGAAACTGATGGGAAAAACCGGGACAGGCCATGCAGCTGGGAGACCAGCCGACGCCACCCGGCCAGCACGCGCCTGGCCCAGCCCGGGGCGCTTCCCGGACCCCGAGAGGCCTGGCGAGGCTGCGGGAGCTCTGTCGGGGGTTGGGGAGGGGGGTGGCTTGAGCGGGGAGGACGTCTCGGTGCCCCCCCACCCCCCGCCCCCCACCATCCCGTTCGCTGCTCAGGGTCACGTGGCTCCGGACGAGCGGGGCATCGGCCCGGGGCCGCGGTCCACGGAGACTCCTGCGGGCTTAGGGGCAGCCCAGCCGGGGCCCCAGGCGCCCATCCTGCCTGCTGTGCAAACCCCCTGGAGTGCCTCAGCCCCGCCCTGTCCCCAAACCGAGGCCCGCCTGCCCCCACGCCACGGGTCCAGCACAGGACCTTCCTGAGAGAGCGGACGAGCGACAGCCAGGCACACGGACAGGCACTCGCACGCACCCACGAAAGGTGAGACAGAGGGAGAAAGAGTCGAGAGTTCAGAGAGAGACTGGAAGACAGCGTCTGGGCAGGGGGGGCCTCGGGCAGGATGCCGGGCAGCTGCAGAGACCACCCGGCCCTGAGCAGCCAAAGCGATGGGGGCGGGGGGAGGCCCTGAGCAGCGGCGAGCCTGGAGAAGCCCAGGGTGGGAGGACACCTGAGATCTCCGCGCTCTGTGCCGCGCCCCCCTCCCCCCAAACCCCTGCACGCATGCCACGCCGGGGCGCTCTGACACTAGCTTCTCTGGAGTTTTGTCACTTGAATTTCTCTCCCTATGCTCAACTGAGTGATGACAGTGTATTGAACAGCTAGGTCATTTCCAAATAAATTAAGCTTAGTGTTTCACAGGACACCCGGACATGTATGGAGAGACCAGCACGGATGCATGGACACCAACCTTGGTAACTGGACAACCAATGGGAAATTACTGTCTGACTCAGGAGAGAGAAAGAATCCCGAACAGATGGAATGAAATGAACAGAAACACAAGCTTTGCAACTCACACCCTAATTCAATTACCAGAAAATAAACAACACTATAACCATTTTAGAAAAACAATAGACCTCTCCATGACCTTTGGTCGGGTGAGGAGTTCAAACACACAGCAAAAAAAAGCCAACTTTTCCAAGGCGTGAATATGTTAGTTCACACATTGTCTTTTACATTGAAATGTGTAACAAATAAACTTAAAATCATTGACTCTCTACATAAGCATGGAAGTATTTTAAATATAAAATATGTTCTATAGTATTCAGGAAGCACTTGGCACATCTCTAAGTGTATCAGACCCAAAACTGGAACGTAGTGGAAGAGTCAGGATAGTCTAAAAATGAATCCCTAACTAAAAGGAAAACACAGGATTACTGTAGATAAAAAAGGTTAAAGAAGAGAAGCTAGAAATCAGTCAATAAATGTCTTAGGGGTTAGCTTAGAGTGACTAGCCTCTGCGTGACTCTTTAAATTTTTCATGTTTGCAGCTTCCAAATTTTCCATGGTGAGAATAATACTTTCGCCTCCAAACCAGAGTGACTTGGGGACACAAAGGTAGAAGTCGATAATTTTCTTTGCCTATGTCTGAATATTTACAGTCAGAGGTAGAAAAGGAGGAGTCTGTCCCTTGTCTAGATGAGGTCAATCCCCAGGTGTGGGATGTCTCCAGCCCTGGTTTAGCCATAAATGTTCCACCAGTAAAGATTTCTCTGAGACCAAATGCTCCCTAGCCCTGGAAAAGACAATATCCCTTAAAACCAGTAGCTCTTGAGGGTCTTAGACCATTAGTTAACAAATACCGAGATACTAGAACTCGAATCAGCTGTGAGTCCCCCTGCAACACCCCAATCTTGCCCGTTCAAAAACCAGATGGATCTTATCGATTCATCCAGGATCTAAGAGCTGTTAATGAAGCTGTGGTTCCCATCCACCCCATAGTCCCAAGCCCATATACCCTCCTATCCCAAGTCCCAGGAAATGCCAAGTACTTCTCAGTCTTGGACCTTCAAGGTGCTTTCTTTTGCATTCCTCTCCATCATGAATCCCTAAAACTCTTTGTTTTTGAGTGGCAGGACTTGGAAACAAGTGAGTCCATACAGCTCTCTACTGGACTCGACTACCCCAAGGGTTTAGGGACAACCCTCATATCTTCGGGACTTACTCGGGGAGAGAACTAAGGGAATTAACCTTAACAAACAGTAGTCTAATACAGTATGTGGATGACTTGCTCATAGCTAGGCCAGATTTTACCAGCTTTCAAATGGACACTATTTAAAACGCTAACTTTCCTGTATGAAAAGGGTTATTGAGTATCCCCCAAGTAGGCTCAGATTAGCTTAACCCAAGTAAAATATCTTCGATTTAGAATTACGGAGAGAAAAAGAATGCCTGACCCCGAGGGGAGATCCCTCATCTTAAATACCCCGTATCCCCAAACAAAACAACAGCTTAGGGGATTTTAAGGAAGGACCGGGTTTTGCAGGATCTGGATTCCTAATTATGGCAATCTGGCCAGACCCCTATATGAAAATTTAAGGGGGAAAGAGGAACAGCCACTCGACTGGCATGAGACCTGCAAGGTGGTCTTTAATGCCCTAAAAGAGTCCATCACTACAGCCCCAGCTTTAGGCCTCCCCAACCTGGAGAAGCCTTTTAGACTCTATGTTTCTGAAGGACAGGAACTGCTCTTGGGGTGTTAGAGCAGATGATGGGGCCCGTATTACAACCTGTGGCTTATCTCTCAAAATAACTAGATGAGGTGGCCAGAGGGTGGCCCACTTGCCTCCGGGCAGTAGCAGCCACCGCTCTTATGGTTAAGGAGGCATCTCAGCTGACCCTGGGTCAGCCCACCACAGTGTATACGCCACACCGGATGCAAGCAGTCTTGGAAACGAAAGGGGACAGGTGGATGACAGGGGGAAGGATCACCCAATACCAAGCCCTCCTCCTTGACACTCCATAAATAAAGTTGAGGGTCTGCCAGACTTTAAATCCAGCAACCTTACTGCCAGATCCCCCTACCTCCCCTCTGGATCACCAATGCATACAAATCACAGACGAGTTATACTCTTCTCGCCGGGACCTATCAGAGACACCTTTATCTGACCCAGAGGAAAACTGGCACACAGATGGCAGCAGTTTTGTAGAAAAGGGAGAGAGGAAAGCAGGATATGCTCTAGCGAGCCTGGAAGAAACTAAGGAAAGTGGGTCTCTTCCCCCAGACACCTCAGCCCAGAAAGCTGAACTTTTTGCCCTGACAAGAGCTTTGGAGTTAGGAGAAGGAAAGAGGATTAATGTGTGTATGGACTCTAAGTATGCTTTCCTCATTCTGCATGCCCGTGCAGCAATTTGGAAAGAAAGAGGGATGCTCAGTGCCCGAAGCTCTGCTATTAAACACAAAGAGCTCATTCTCAGGCTCCTGGAGGCAGTCAAACTTCCTGCAAAATTAGCTGTCATCCACTGCAAGAGTCACCAAAAGGGGCAAGAAAAAGAGGCTCAGGGAAATAGGAAAGCTGATCAAGAGGCAGGACGAGCTGCCGGGGAAGCTACCTCTGCCACTGCTATCTGCCCCCTTTTCCCCAAGGAAACCCTGACTCCAGATTTTACCCCAGGGGGACATTCCCGATATGCTGAGCGGGGCTGGGAGATTGGGTCACATGGGTGGTTTCAGCCTGATCAGGCCCAAATAATACTCCCTGACTCTCAGGTTTAAAACATTACTAACTCCTTACATAAGAGCGCCCATTTTGGAAAAGATAATCTAGAAATCTTGCTTAAGCCTATTCTCTCCCATCCGCAGTTAGCTAAGGTTGTTAAACAGGTCACACAAAATTGTGACACCTGTCTAAAAAATAACCCAAAAACCAGACCTCCTCTAATTACACCTGTCCAACATCGGGGATCATACCCAGGAGCGGACTGGCAATGCCGCTCCGCATTTAGAATTTACAGCCATGCCCAAGACCCAAGGGTTTTCTTATTGCTAGTCTTTATTGACACATTCACAGGATGGATCGAAGCGTTCCCTACTGAGACAGAGAGTGCTACAGAAGTCTGTAAAGCTCTGCTGAAGGAGATAGTGCCTAGGTTTGGGCTGCCTCGGTCACTTCAGAGTGACAACGGGCCCTCACTTACAGCCACGATACCCCAGAACATAGCCGCATGCTTAGGCATAAAATACCGTCTCCGGTCATCCTGGAGGCCTCAAGCTTCAGGAAAGGTAGAGAGAGCCAACCAGACTCTTAAAAGGGCTCTGGCTAAGCTATGTCATAAACACATAATAAGTGGACACATATGCTGCCCATAACCCTCATGAGGCTACGGACATCCCCCAAACGGCCACTATTGTTAAGTCCTTATGAAATGATGTATGGACGTCCATTCTTAACTTCTGATTTGTTTTTTGACGAGGATGCGAGTACACTCTTAAAACATATAATTGACCTGGGAAGGTTTCAGCAAGAACTCCAACGGTATGGAGAGCAAACCACAGGAAGACTTGAAAAATCCCCAGGTAAAGCCAGGGGATCAAGTATCAGTAAAGACCTGGCAAGAAAAAGGGAGTCCAAACCAGCTGTCCGAGAAATGGACAGGGCCATATCAGGTTGTTCTAGTGACTTCAACTGCTGTAAAAGTGAAGGGTCTATCTGCCTGGGTCCACAATTCTAGAATAAAACCCTATGGCCTACAGGAGGGGGAGACAGAAACTGAGACTCCAAAGCCAGAGGACAGCTATTCCTGTGAACCTGTTGAAGATCTCAGGCTCTTGTTCAAGCAGAACCCCATCAATCCTGCCTCAGATAAGTAAAATGCATCATATGATATTCTTCCTCTTTCTAATCATATCTCCCTGTATGGCTATTGATCTCTCCCTAAACGAGGCATGTTCACTTGCAAACCACACTGCTTCTCAACTGAACCTAAGCAGCCCGGGCTGCATCTGCATTAATGACAAAGCTTGGGGGTATGTCCAACCCATCCCAGGGTATTACTATAAAAGGCCCACCCTTCCAGCCGAGCTATGGGCTGTTACTCAGTGCCCCCACGTGGTCGTAATATGGCCTTTTGTGGAAAGGGGGAAAAAAAACTTCATGTCTTGGTACCAGCAACAACTGTCTCTATTTACCCCCTGGATGACATCTGCAATCCCACCTGACCCCTTATTTTCTCTCATGACTAACATCCCCCAAGTGACCTTCCCTATCTCTCTAAAAAGCCACTCCCTAACAGGGGTGTCAGTGAGAAATCTAGACGACTCACAAGGTGGGGTGACCGTCACTCTTGAAACTGATGGGAAAAACCGGGACAGGCCCTGCAGCTGGGAGACCAGCCGACGCAATCCCCGGCCAGCACGCGCCTGGCCCGGCCCGGGGCGCTTCCCGGACCCCGAGAGTCCTGGCGAGGCTGCGGGAGCTCTGTCGGGGGTTGGGGAGGGGGGTGGCTTGAGCGGGGAGGACGTCTCGGTGCCCCCCCACCCCCGCCCCCCACCATCCCGTTCGCTGCTCAGGGTCACGTGGCTCCGGACGAGCGGGGCGTCGGCCCGGGGCCGCGGTCCCCGGAGACTACTGCGGGCTTAGGGGCAGCCCAGCCGGGGCCCCAGGCGCCCATCCTGCCGGCTGTGCAAACCCCCTGGAGTGTCTCAGCCCCGCCCTGTCCCCAAACCGAGGCCCGCCCTGCCCCCACGCCACGGGCCCAGCACAGGACCTTCCTGAGAGAGCGGACGAGCGACAGCCAGGCACACGGACAGGCACTCGCACGCACCCACGCCAGGTGAGACAGAGGGAGAAAGAGTCGAGGGTTCAGTGAGAGACTGGAAGACAGCGTGTGGGCAGGGGGGGCCTTGGGCAGGATGCTGGGCAGCTGCAGAGACCACCCGGCCCTGAGCAGCCAAAGCGATGGGGGCGGGGGGAGGCCACTCAGCAGTGGCGGGCCTGCAGAGGCCCAGGGTGGGAGGACACCTGAGATCTCCGCGCTCTGCGCCCCGCCCCCCTCCCCCCAACCCCCTGCACGCATGCCACGCCGGGGCGCTCTGACACTAGCTTCTCTGGAGTTTTGTCACTTGAATTTCTCTCCCTCTGCTCAACTGAGTGATGACAGTGTATTGAACAGCTAGGTCATTTCCAAATAAATTAAGCTTAGTGTTTCACAGGACACCCGGACATGTATGGAGAGACCAGCACGGATGCATGGACACCAACCTTGGTAACTGGACAACCAATGGGAAATTACTGTCTGACTCAGGAGAGAGAAAGAATCCCGAACAGATGGAATGAAATGAACAGAAACACAAGCTTTGCAACTCACACCCTTATTCAATTACCAGAAAATAAACAACACTATAACCATTTTAGAAAAACAATAGACCTCTCCATGACCTTTGGTCGGGTGAGGAGTTCAAACACACAGCAAAAAAAAGCCAACTTTTCCAAGGCGTGAATATGTTAGTTCACACATTGTCTTTTACATTGAAATGTGTAACAAATAAACTTAAAATCATTGACTCTCTACATAAGCATGGAAGTATTTTAAATATAAAATATGTTCTATAGTATTCAGGAAGCACTTGGCACATCTCTAAGTGTATCAGACCCAAAACTGGAACGTAGTGGAAGAGTCAGGATAGTCTAAAAATGAATCCCTAACTAAAAGGAAAACACAGGATTACTGTAGATAAAAAAGGTTAAAGAAGAGAAGCTAGAAATCAGTCAATAAATGTCTTAGGGGTTAGCTTAGAGTGACTAGCCTCTGCGTGACTCTTTAAATTTTTCATGTTTGCAGCTTCCAAATTTTCCATGGTGAGAATAATACTTTCGCCTCCAAGCCAGAGTGACTTGGGGACACAAAGGTAGAAGTCGATAATTTTCTTTGCCTATGTCTGAATATTTACAGTCAGAGGTAGAAAAGGAGGAGTCTGTCCCTTGTCTAGATGAGGTCAATCCCCAGGTGTGGGATGTCTCCAGCCCTGGTTTAGCCATAAATGTTCCACCAGTAAAGATTTCTCTGAGACCAAATGCTCCCTAGCCCTGGAAAAGACAATATCCCTTAAAACCAGTAGCTCTTGAGGGTCTTAGACCATTAGTTAACAAATACCGAGATACTAGAACTCGAATCAGCTGTGAGTCCCCCTGCAACACCCCAATCTTGCCCGTTCAAAAACCAGATGGATCTTATCGATTCATCCAGGATCTAAGAGCTGTTAATGAAGCTGTGGTTCCCATCCACCCCATAGTCCCAAGCCCATATACCCTCCTATCCCAAGTCCCAGGAAATGCCAAGTACTTCTCAGTCTTGGACCTTCAAGGTGCTTTCTTTTGCATTCCTCTCCATCATGAATCCCTAAAACTCTTTGTTTTTGAGTGGCAGGACTTGGAAACAAGTGAGTCCATACAGCTCTCTACTGGACTCGACTACCCCAAGGGTTTAGGGACAACCCTCATATCTTCGGGACTTACTCGGGGAGAGAACTAAGGGAATTAACCTTAACAAACAGTAGTCTAATACAGTATGTGGATGACTTGCTCATAGCTAGGCCAGATTTTACCAGCTTTCAAATGGACACTATTTAAAACGCTAACTTTCCTGTATGAAAAGGGTTATTGAGTATCCCCCAAGTAGGCTCAGATTAGCTTAACCCAAGTAAAATATCTTCGATTTAGAATTACGGAGAGAAAAAGAATGCCTGACCCCGAGGGGAGATCCCTCATCTTAAATACCCCGTACCCCCAAACAAAACAACAGCTTAGGGGATTTTAAGGAAGGACCGGGTTTTGCAGGATCTGGATTCCTAATTATGGCAATCTGGCCAGACCCCTATATGAAAATTTAAGGGGGAAAGAGGAACAGCCACTCGACTGGCATGAGACCTGCAAGGTGGTCTTTAATGCCCTAAAAGAGTCCATCACTACAGCCCCAGCTTTAGGCCTCCCCAACCTGGAGAAGCCTTTTAGACTCTATGTTTCTGAAGGACAGGAACTGCTCTTGGGGTGTTAGAGCAGATGATGGGGCCCGTATTACAACCTGTGGCTTATCTCTCAAAATAACTAGATGAGGTGGCCAGAGGGTGGCCCACTTGCCTCCGGGCAGTAGCAGCCACCGCTCTTATGGTTAAGGAGGCATCTCAGCTGACCCTGGGTCAGCCCACCACAGTGTATACGCCACACCGGATGCAAGCAGTCTTGGAAACGAAAGGGGACAGGTGGATGACAGGGGGAAGGATCACCCAATACCAAGCCCTCCTCCTTGACACTCCATAAATAAAGTTGAGGGTCTGCCAGACTTTAAATCCAGCAACCTTACTGCCAGATCCCCCTACCTCCCCTCTGGATCACCAATGCATACAAATCACAGACGAGTTATACTCTTCTCGCTGGGACCTATCAGAGACACCTTTATCTGACCCAGAGGAAAACTGGCACACAGATGGCAGCAGTTTTGTAGAAAAGGGAGAGAGGAAAGCAGGATATGCTCTAGCGAGCCTGGAAGAAACTAAGGAAAGTGGGTCTCTTCCCCCAGACACCTCAGCCCAGAAAGCTGAACTTTTTGCCCTGACAAGAGCTTTGGAGTTAGGAGAAGGAAAGAGGATTAATGTGTGTATGGACTCTAAGTATGCTTTCCTCATTCTGCATGCCCGTGCAGCAATTTGGAAAGAAAGAGGGATGCTCAGTGCCCGAAGCTCTGCTATTAAACACAAAGAGCTCATTCTCAGGCTCCTGGAGGCAGTCAAACTTCCTGCAAAATTAGCTGTCATCCACTGCAAGAGTCACCAAAAGGGGCAAGAAAAAGAGGCTCAGGGAAATAGGAAAGCTGATCAAGAGGCAGGACGAGCTGCCGGGGAAGCTACCTCTGCCACTGCTATCTGCCCCCTTTTCCCCAAGGAAACCCTGACTCCAGATTTTACCCCAGGGGGACATTCCCGATATGCTGAGCGGGGCTGGGAGATTGGGTCACATGGGTGGTTTCAGCCTGATCAGGCCCAAATAATACTCCCTGACTCTCAGGTTTAAAACATTACTAACTCCTTACATAAGAGCGCCCATTTTGGAAAAGATAATCTAGAAATCTTGCTTAAGCCTATTCTCTCCCATCCGCAGTTAGCTAAGGTTGTTAAACAGGTCACACAAAATTGTGACACCTGTCTAAAAAATAACCCAAAAACCAGACCTCCTCTAATTACACCTGTCCAACATCGGGGATCATACCCAGGAGCGGACTGGCAATGCCGCTCCGCATTTAGAATTTACAGCCATGCCCAAGACCCAAGGGTTTTCTTATTGCTAGTCTTTATTGACACATTCACAGGATGGATCGAAGCGTTCCCTACTGAGACAGAGAGTGCTACAGAAGTCTGTAAAGCTCTGCTGAAGGAGATAGTGCCTAGGTTTGGGCTGCCTCGGTCACTTCAGAGTGACAACGGGCCCTCACTTACAGCCACGATACCCCAGAACATAGCCGCATGCTTAGGCATAAAATACCGTCTCCGGTCATCCTGGAGGCCTCAAGCTTCAGGAAAGGTAGAGAGAGCCAACCAGACTCTTAAAAGGGCTCTGGCTAAGCTATGTCATAAACACATAATAAGTGGACACATATGCTGCCCATAACCCTCATGAGGCTACGGACATCCCCCAAACGGCCACTATTGTTAAGTCCTTATGAAATGATGTATGGACGTCCATTCTTAACTTCTGATTTGTTTTTTGACGAGGATGCGAGTACACTCTTAAAACATATAATTGACCTGGGAAGGTTTCAGCAAGAACTCCAACGGTATGGAGAGCAAACCACAGGAAGACTTGAAAAATCCCCAGGTAAAGCCAGGGGATCAAGTATCAGTAAAGACCTGGCAAGAAAAAGGGAGTCCAAACCAGCTGTCCGAGAAATGGACAGGGCCATATCAGGTTGTTCTAGTGACTTCAACTGCTGTAAAAGTGAAGGGTCTATCTGCCTGGGTCCACAATTCTAGAATAAAACCCTATGGCCTACAGGAGGGGGAGACAGAAACTGAGACTCCAAAGCCAGAGGACAGCTATTCCTGTGAACCTGTTGAAGATCTCAGGCTCTTGTTCAAGCAGAACCCCATCAATCCTGCCTCAGATAAGTAAAATGCATCATATGATATTCTTCCTCTTTCTAATCATATCTCCCTGTATGGCTATTGATCTCTCCCTAAACGAGGCATGTTCACTTGCAAACCACACTGCTTCTCAACTGAACCTAAGCAGCCCGGGCTGCATCTGCATTAATGACAAAGCTTGGGGGTATGTCCAACCCATCCCAGGGTATTACTATAAAAGGCCCACCCTTCCAGCCGAGCTATGGGCTGTTACTCAGTGCCCCCACGTGGTCGTAATATGGCCTTTTGTGGAAAGGGGGAAAAAAAACTTCATGTCTTGGTACCAGCAACAACTGTCTCTATTTACCCCCTGGATGACATCTGCAATCCCACCTGACCCCTTATTTTCTCTCATGACTAACATCCCCCAAGTGACCTTCCCTATCTCTCTAAAAAGCCACTCCCTAACAGGGGTGTCAGTGAGAAATCTAGACGACTCACAAGGTGGGGTGACCGTCACTCTTGAAACTGATGGGAAAAACCGGGACAGGCCCTGCAGCTGGGAGACCAGCCGACGCAATCCCCGGCCAGCACGCGCCTGGCCCGGCCCGGGGCGCTTCCCGGACCCCGAGAGTCCTGGCGAGGCTGCGGGAGCTCTGTCGGGGGTTGGGGAGGGGGGTGGCTTGAGCGGGGAGGACGTCTCGGTGCCCCCCCACCCCCGCCCCCCACCATCCCGTTCGCTGCTCAGGGTCACGTGGCTCCGGACGAGCGGGGCGTCGGCCCGGGGCCGCGGTCCCCGGAGACTACTGCGGGCTTAGGGGCAGCCCAGCCGGGGCCCCAGGCGCCCATCCTGCCGGCTGTGCAAACCCCCTGGAGTGTCTCAGCCCCGCCCTGTCCCCAAACCGAGGCCCGCCCTGCCCCCACGCCACGGGCCCAGCACAGGACCTTCCTGAGAGAGCGGACGAGCGACAGCCAGGCACACGGACAGGCACTCGCACGCACCCACGCCAGGTGAGACAGAGCGAGAAAGAGTCGAGGGTTCAGTGAGAGACTGGAAGACAGCGTGTGGGCAGGGGGGGCCTCGGGCAGGATGCTGGGCAGCTGCAGAGACCACCCGGCCCTGAGCAGCCAAAGCGATGGGGGCGGGGGGAGGCCACTCAGCAGCGGCGGGCCTGCAGAGGCCCAGGGTGGGAGGACACCTGAGATCTCCGCGCTCTGCGCCCCGCCCCCCTCCCCCCAACCCCCTGCACGCATGCCACGCCGGGGCGCTCTGACACTAGCTTCTCTGGAGTTTTGTCACTTGAATTTCTCTCCCTCTGCTCAACTGAGTGATGACAGTGTATTGAACAGCTAGGTCATTTCCAAATAAATTAAGCTTAGTGTTTCACAGGACACCCGGACATGTATGGAGAGACCAGCACGGATGCATGGACACCAACCTTGGTAACTGGACAACCAATGGGAAATTACTGTCTGACTCAGGAGAGAGAAAGAATCCCGAACAGATGGAATGAAATGAACAGAAACACAAGCTTTGCAACTCACACCCTTATTCAATTACCAGAAAATAAACAACACTATAACCATTTTAGAAAAACAATAGACCTCTCCATGACCTTTGGTCGGGTGAGGAGTTCAAACACACAGCAAAAAAAAGCCAACTTTTCCAAGGCGTGAATATGTTAGTTCACACATTGTCTTTTACATTGAAATGTGTAACAAATAAACTTAAAATCATTGACTCTCTACATAAGCATGGAAGTATTTTAAATATAAAATATGTTCTATAGTATTCAGGAAGCACTTGGCACATCTCTAAGTGTATCAGACCCAAAACTGGAACGTAGTGGAAGAGTCAGGATAGTCTAAAAATGAATCCCTAACTAAAAGGAAAACACAGGATTACTGTAGATAAAAAAGGTTAAAGAAGAGAAGCTAGAAATCAGTCAATAAATGTCTTAGGGGTTAGCTTAGAGTGACTAGCCTCTGCGTGACTCTTTAAATTTTTCATGTTTGCAGCTTCCAAATTTTCCATGGTGAGAATAATACTTTCGCCTCCAAGCCAGAGTGACTTGGGGACACAAAGGTAGAAGTCGATAATTTTCTTTGCCTATGTCTGAATATTTACAGTCAGAGGTAGAAAAGGAGGAGTCTGTCCCTTGTCTAGATGAGGTCAATCCCCAGGTGTGGGATGTCTCCAGCCCTGGTTTAGCCATAAATGTTCCACCAGTAAAGATTTCTCTGAGACCAAATGCTCCCTAGCCCTGGAAAAGACAATATCCCTTAAAACCAGTAGCTCTTGAGGGTCTTAGACCATTAGTTAACAAATACCGAGATACTAGAACTCGAATCAGCTGTGAGTCCCCCTGCAACACCCCAATCTTGCCCGTTCAAAAACCAGATGGATCTTATCGATTCATCCAGGATCTAAGAGCTGTTAATGAAGCTGTGGTTCCCATCCACCCCATAGTCCCAAGCCCATATACCCTCCTATCCCAAGTCCCAGGAAATGCCAAGTACTTCTCAGTCTTGGACCTTCAAGGTGCTTTCTTTTGCATTCCTCTCCATCATGAATCCCTAAAACTCTTTGTTTTTGAGTGGCAGGACTTGGAAACAAGTGAGTCCATACAGCTCTCTACTGGACTCGACTACCCCAAGGGTTTAGGGACAACCCTCATATCTTCGGGACTTACTCGGGGAGAGAACTAAGGGAATTAACCTTAACAAACAGTAGTCTAATACAGTATGTGGATGACTTGCTCATAGCTAGGCCAGATTTTACCAGCTTTCAAATGGACACTATTTAAAACGCTAACTTTCCTGTATGAAAAGGGTTATTGAGTATCCCCCAAGTAGGCTCAGATTAGCTTAACCCAAGTAAAATATCTTCGATTTAGAATTACGGAGAGAAAAAGAATGCCTGACCCCGAGGGGAGATCCCTCATCTTAAATACCCCGTACCCCCAAACAAAACAACAGCTTAGGGGATTTTAAGGAAGGACCGGGTTTTGCAGGATCTGGATTCCTAATTATGGCAATCTGGCCAGACCCCTATATGAAAATTTAAGGGGGAAAGAGGAACAGCCACTCGACTGGCATGAGACCTGCAAGGTGGTCTTTAATGCCCTAAAAGAGTCCATCACTACAGCCCCAGCTTTAGGCCTCCCCAACCTGGAGAAGCCTTTTAGACTCTATGTTTCTGAAGGACAGGAACTGCTCTTGGGGTGTTAGAGCAGATGATGGGGCCCGTATTACAACCTGTGGCTTATCTCTCAAAATAACTAGATGAGGTGGCCAGAGGGTGGCCCACTTGCCTCCGGGCAGTAGCAGCCACCGCTCTTATGGTTAAGGAGGCATCTCAGCTGACCCTGGGTCAGCCCACCACAGTGTATACGCCACACCGGATGCAAGCAGTCTTGGAAACGAAAGGGGACAGGTGGATGACAGGGGGAAGGATCACCCAATACCAAGCCCTCCTCCTTGACACTCCAGAAATAAAGTTGAGGGTCTGCCAGACTTTAAATCCAGCAACCTTACTGCCAGATCCCCCTACCTCCCCTCTGGATCACCAATGCATACAAATCACAGACGAGTTATACTCTTCTCGCCGGGACCTATCAGAGACACCTTTATCTGACCCAGAGGAAAACTGGCACACAGATGGCAGCAGTTTTGTAGAAAAGGGAGAGAGGAAAGCAGGATATGCTGTAGTGAGCCTGGAAGAAACTAAGGAAAGTGGGTCTCTTCCCCCAGACACCTCAGCCCAGAAAGCTGAACTTTTTGCCCTGACAAGAGCTTTGGAGTTAGGAGAAGGAAAGAGGATTAATGTGTGTATGGACTCTAAGTATGCTTTCCTCATTCTGCATGCCCGTGCAGCAATTTGGAAAGAAAGAGGGATGCTCAGTGTCCGAAGCTCTGCTATTAAACACAAAGAGCTCATTCTCAGGCTCCTGGGGGCAGTCAAACTTCCTGCAAAATTAGCTGTCATCCACTGCAAGAGTCACCAAAAGGGGCAAGAAAAAGAGGCTCAGGGAAATAGGAAAGCTGATCAAGAGGCAGGACGAGCTGCCGGGGAAGCTACCTCTGCCACTGCTATCTGCCCCCTTTTCCACAAGGAAACCCTGACTCCAGATTTTACCCCAGGGGGACATTCCCGATATGCTGAGCGGGGCTGGGAGATTGGGTCACATGGGTGGTTTCAGCCTGATCAGGCCCAAATAATACTCCCTGATTCTCAGGTTGAAAACATTACTAACTCCTTACATAAGAGCGCCCATTTTGGAAAAGATAATCTAGAAATCTTGCTTAAGCCTATTCTCTCCCATCCGCAGTTAGCTAAGGTTGTTAAACAGGTCACACAAAATTGTGACACCTGTCTAAAAAATAACCCAAAAACCAGACCTCCTCTAATTACCGCTGTCCATCATCGGGGATCATACCCAGGAGTGGACTTGCAAGTAAAATTTACAGCCATGCCCAAGACCCAAGGCTTTGCTTACTTGCTAGTCTTTATTGACACATTCACAGGATGGATCGAAGCGTTCCCTACTGAGACTGAGAGAGCTACAGAAGTCTGTAAAGCTCTGCTGAAGGAGATAGGCCCTAGGTTTGGGCTGCCTCGGTCACTTCAGAGTGACAACGGGCCCTCACTTACAGCCACGATACCCCAGAACCTAGCCGCATGCTTAGGCATAAAATTCCAGCGACGCTCATCCTGGAGGCCTCAAGCTTCAGGAAAGGTAGAGAGAGCCAACCAGACTCTTAAAAGGGCTCTGGCTAAGCTATGTCAGAAACACATAATAAGTGGACATATATGCTGCCCATAGCCCTCATGAGGCTACGGACATCCCCCAAACGGCCACTATTGTTAAGTCCTTATGAAATGATGAATGGACGACCATTCTCAACTTCTGAATTGTTTCTTGACGAGGATGCCAATACACTCTTAAAACATATAATTGACCTGGGAAGGTTTCAGCAAGAACTCCAACGGTATGGAGAACAAACCACAGGAAGACTTGAAAAATCCCCAGGTAAAGCCAGGGGATCAAGTATCAGTAAAGACCTGGCAAGAAAAAGGGAGTCCAAACCAGCTGTCCGAGAAATGGACAGGGCCATATCAGGTTGTTCTAGTGACTTCAACTGCTGTAAAAGTGAAGGGTCTATCTGCCTGGGTCCACAATTCTAGAATAAAACCCTATGGCCTACAGGAGGGGGAGACAGAAACTGAGACTCCAAAGCCAGAGGACAGCTATTCCTGTGAACCTGTTGAAGATCTCAGGCTCTTGTTCAAGCAGAACCCCATCAATCCTGCCTCAGATAAGTTAAATGCATCATATGATGTTCTTCCTCTTTCTAATCATATCTCCCTGTATGGCTATTGATCTCTCACTAAACGAGGCATGTTCACTTGCAAACCACACTGCTTCTCAACTGAACCTAAGCAGCCCGGGCTGCATCTGCATTAATGACAAAGCTTGGGGGTATGTCCAACCCATCCCAGGGTATTACTATCAAAGGCCCACCCTTCCAGCCGAGCTATGGGCTGTTACTCAGCGCCCCCACGTGGTCGTAATATGGCCTTTTGTGGAAAGGGGGAAAAAAAACTTCATGTCTTGGTACCAGCAACAACTGTCTCTATTTACCCCCTGGATGACATCTGCAATCCCACCTGAGCCCTCATTTTCTCTCATGACTAACATCCCCCAAGTGACCTTCCCTATCTCTCTAGAAAGCCACTCCTTAACAGGGGTGTCAGTGAGAAATCTAGACGACTCACAATGTGGGGTGACCGTCACTGTTGAAACAGATGGGAAAAACCGGGACAGGCCCTGCAGCTGGGAGACCAGCCGACGCCACCCCCGGCCAGCACGCGCCTGGCCCGGCCCGGGGCGCTTCCCGGACCCCGAGAGGCCTGGCGAGGCTGCGGGAGCTCTGTCGGGGGTTGGGGTGGGGGGTGGCTTGAGCGGGGAGGACGTCTCGGTGCCCCCCCACCCCCCGCCCCCCACCATCCCGTTCGCTGCTCAGGGTCACGTGGCTCCGAACGAGCGGGGCGTCGGCCCGGGGCCGCGGTCACCGGAGACTCCTGCGGGCTTAGGGGCAGCCCAGCCGGGGACCCAGGCGCCAATCCTGCCGGCTGTGCAAACCCCCTGGAGTGTCTCAGCCCCGCCCTGTCCCCAAACCGAGGCCCGCCTGCCCCCACGCCACGGGTCCAGCACAGGACCTTCCTGAGAGAGCGGACGAGCGACAGCCAGGCACACGGACAGGCACTCGCACGCACCCACGCCAGGTGAGACAGAGGGAGAAAGAGTCGAGGGTTCAGAGAGAGACTGGAAGACAGCGTGTGGGCAGGGGGGGTCTCGGGCAGGATGCCGGGCAGCTGCAGAGACCACCCGGCCCTGAGCAGCCAAAGCGATGGGGGCGGGGGGTGGCCACTCAGCAGCGGCGGGCCTGGAGAGGCCCAGGGTGGGAGGACACCTGAGATCTCCGCGCTCTGCGCCCCGCCCCCCTCCCCCCAACCCCTTGCATGCATGCCACGCCGGGGCGCTCTGACACTAGCTTCTCTGGAGTTTTGTCACTTGAATTTCTCTCCCTCTGCTCAACTGTGTGATGACAGTGTATTAAACAGCTAGGTCATTTCCAAATAAATTAAGCTTAATGTTTCAAAGGACACCCGGGCATGTATGGAGAGACCAGCACGGATGCATGGACACCAACCTTGGTAACTGGACAACCAATGGGAAATTACTGTCTGACTCAGGAGAGAGAAAGAAACCCGAACAGATGGAATGAAATGAACAGAAACACAAGCTTTGCAACTCACACCCTAATTCAATTACCAGAAAATAAACAACACTATAACCATTTTAGAAAAACAATAGACCTCTCCATGACCTTTGGTCGGGTGAGGAGTTCAAACACACAGCAAAAAAAAGCCAACTTTTCCAAGGCGTGAATATGTTAGTTCACACATTGTCTTTTACATTGAAATGTGTAACAAATAAACTTAAAATCATTGACTCTCTACATAAGCATGGAAGTATTTTAAATATAAAATATGTTCTATAGTATTCAGGAAGCACTTGGCACATCTCTAAGTGTATCAGACCCAAAACTGGAACGTAGTGGAAGAGTCAGGATAGTCTAAAAATGAATCCCTAACTAAAAGGAACACACAGGATTACTGTAGATAAAAAAGGTTAAAGAAGAGAAGCTAGAAATCAGTCAATAAATGTCTTAGGGATTAGCTTCGAGTGACTAGCCTCTGCGTGAATCTTTAAATTTTTCATGTTTGCAGCTTCCAAATTTTCCATTTTGAGAATAATACTTTCGCCTCCAAACCAGAGTGACTTGGGGACACAAAGGTAGAAGTCGATAATTGTCTTTGCCTATGTCTGAATATTTACAGTCAGAGGTATAAAAGGAGGAGTCTGTCCCTTGTCTAGATGATGTCAATCCCCAGGTGTGGGATGTCTCCAGCCCTGGTTTAGCCATAAATGTTCCACCAGTAAAGATTTCTCTGAGACCAAATGCTCCCTAGCCCTGAAAAAGACAATATCCCTTAAAACCAGTAGCTCTTGAGGGTCTTAAACCATTAGTTAACAAATACCGAGATACTGGAACTCGAATCAGCTGTGAGTCCCCCTGCAACACCCCAATCTTGCCCGTTCAAAAACCAGATGGATCTTACCGATTCGTCCAGGATCTAAGAGCTGTTAATGAAGCTGTGGTTCCCATCCACCCCATAGTCCCAAACCCATATACCCCCCTATCCCAAGTCCCAGGAAATGACAAGTACTTCTCAGTCTTGGACCTTCAAGGTGCTTTCTTTTGCATTCCTCTCCATCCTGAATCCCAAATCTCTTTCCTTTTGAGTGGCGGGACTTGGAAACAAGAGAGACCATACAACTCTCGACTGGACTCGACTACCCCAAGGGTTTAGGGACAGCCCTCATATCTTCGGGACTTCCTCGGGGAGAGAACTAAGGGAATTAACTTTAACAAACAGTAGTCTAATACAGTATGTGGATGACTTGCTCATAGCTAGGCCAGATTTTACCAGCTCTCAAATGGACACTATTTAAAACGCTAACTTTCCTGTATGAAAAGGGTTATCGAGTATCCCCCAAGTAGGCTCAGATTAGCTTAACCCAAGTAAAATACCTTGGATTTATAATTACGGAGAGAAAAAGAATGCCTGACCCCGAGGGGAGATCCCTCATCTTAAATACCCCGTACCCCCAAACAAAACAACAGCTTAGGGGATTTTTAGGAAGGACCGGGTTTTGCAGGATCTGGATTCCTAATTATGGCAATCTGGCCAGACCCCTATATGAAAATTTAAGGGGGAAAGAGGAAGAGCCACTCGACTGGCATGAGACCTCCAAGGTGGTCTTTAATGTCCTAAAAGAGTCCATCACTACAGCCCCAGCTTTAGGCCTCCCCAACCTGGAGAAACCTTTTAGACTCTATGTTTCTGGAAGGACAGGAACTGCTCTTGGGGTGTTAGGGCAGATGATGGGGCGCGTATTACATCCTGTGGCTTATCTCTCAAAATAACTAGATGAGGTGGCCAGAGGGTGGCCCACTTGCCTCCGGGCAGTAGCAGGAACCGCTCTTATGGTTAAGGAGGCATCTCAGCTGACCCTGGGTCAGCCCACCACAGTGTATACGCCACACCGGGTGCAAGCAGTCTTGGAAACGAAAGGGGACAGGTGGATGACAGGGGGAAGGATCACCCAATACCAAGCCCTCCTCCTTGACACTCCAGAAATAAAGTTGAGGGTCTGCCAGACTTTAAAACCAGCAACCTTACTGCCAGATCCCCCTACCTCCCCTCTGGATCACCAATGCATACAAATCACAGACGAGTTATACTCTTCTCGCCGGGACCTATCAGAGACACCTTTATCTGACCCAGAGGAAAACTGGCACACAGATGGCAGCAGTTTTGTAGAAAAGGGAGAGAGGAAAGCAGGATATGCTCTAGCGAGCCTGGAAGAAACTAAGGAAAGTGGGTCTCTTCCCCCAGACACCTCAGCCCAGAAAGCTGAACTTTTTGCCCTGACAAGAGCTTTGGAGTTAGGAGAAGGAAAGAGGATTAATGTGTGTATGGACTCTAAGTATGCTTTCCTCATTCTGCATGCCCGTGCAGCAATTTGGAAAGAAAGAGGGATGCTCAGTGCCCGAAGCTCTGCTATTAAACACAAAGAGCTCATTCTCAGGCTCCTGGAGGCAGTCAAACTTCCTGCAAAATTAGCTGTCATCCACTGCAAGAGTCACCAAAAGGGGCAAGAAAAAGAGGCTCAGGGAAATAGGAAAGCTGATCAAGAGGCAGGACGAGCTGCCGGGGAAGCTACCTCTGCCACTGCTATCTGCCCCCTTTTCCCCAAGGAAACCCTGACTCCAGATTTTACCCCAGGGGGACATTCCCGATATGCTGAGCGGGGCTGGGAGATTGGGTCACATGGGTGGTTTCAGCCTGATCAGGCCCAAATAATACTCCCTGATTCTCAGGTTGAAAACATTACTAACTCCTTACATAAGAGCGCCCATTTTGGAAAAGATAATCTAGAAATCTTGCTTAAGCCTATTCTCTCCCATCCCCAGTTAGCTAAGGTTGTTAAACAGGTCACACAAAATTGTGACACCTGTCTAAAAAATAACCCAAAAACCAGACCTCCTCTAATTACACCTGTCCAACATCGGGGATCATACCCAGGAGCGGACTGGCAATGCCGCTCCGCATTTAGAATTTACAGCCATGCCCAAGACCCAAGGGTTTTCTTACTTGCTAGTCTTTATTGACACATTCACAGGATGGATCGAAGCGTTCCCTACTGAGACAGAGAGAGCTACAGAAGTCTGTAAAGCTCTGCTGAAGGAGATAGTGCCTAGGTTTGGGCTGCCTCGGTCACTTCAGAGTGACAACGGGCCCTCACTTACAGCCACGATACCCCAGAACATAGCCGCATGCTTAGGCATAAAATACCGGCTCCGGTCATCCTGGAGGCCTCAAGCTTCAGGAAAGGTAGAGAGAGCCAACCAGACTCTTAAAAGGGCTCTGGCTAAGCTATGTCATAAACACATAATAAGTGGACACATATGCTGCCCATAACCCTCATGAGGCTACGGACATCCCCCAAACGGCCACTAATGTTAAGTCCTTATGAAATGATGTATGGACGTCCATTCTTAACTTCTGATTTGTTTTTTGACGAGGATGCGAATACACTCTTAAAACATATAATTGACCTGGGAAGGTTAAAGCAAGAACTCCAACGGTATGGAGAGCAAACCACAGGAAGACTTGAAAAATCCCCAGGTAAAGCCAGGGGATCAAGTATCAGTAAAGACCTGGCAAGAAAAAGGGAGTCCAAACCAGCTGTCCGAGAAATGGACAGGGCCATATCAGGTTGTTCTAGTGACTTCAACTGCTGTAAAAGTGAAGGGTCTATCTGCCTGGGTCCACAACTCTAGAATAAAACCCTATGGCCTACAGGAGGGGGAGACAGAAACTGAGACTCCAAAGCCAGAGGACAGCTATTCCTGTGAACCTGTTGAAGATCTCAGGCTCTTGTTCAAGCAGAACCCCATCAATCCTGCCTCAGATAAGTAAAATGCATCATATGATGTTCTTCCTCTTTCTAATCATATCTCCCTGTATGGCTATTGATCTCTCCCTAAACGAGGCATGTTCACTTGCAAACCACACTGCTTCTCAACTGAACCTAAGCAGCCCGGGCTGCATCTGCATTAATGACAAAGCTTGGGGGTATGTCCAACCCATCCCAGGGTATTACTATAAAAGGCCCACCGTTCCAGCCGAGCTATGGGCTGTTACTCAGTGCCCCCACGTGGTCGTAATATGGCCTTTTGTGGAAAGGGGGAAAAAAAACTTCATGTCTTGGTACCAGCAACAACTGTCTCTATTTACCCCCTGGATGACATCTGCAATCCCACTTGAGCCCTTATTTTCTCTCATGACTAACATCTCCCAAGTGACCTTCCCTATCTCTCTAAAAAGCCACTCCCTAACAGGGGTGTCAGTGAGAAATCTAGACGACTCACAATGTGGGGTGACCGTCACTTTTGAAACTGATGGGAAAAACCGGGACAGGCCCTGCAGCTGGGAGACCAGCCGACGCCACCCCGGCCAGCACGCGCCTGGCCCGGCCCGGGGCGCTTCCGGACCCCGAGCGGCCTGGCGAGGCTGCGGGAGCTCTGTCGGGGGTTGGGGACGGGGGTGGCTTGAGCGGGGAGGACGTCTCGGTGCCCCCCCACCCCCCGCCCCCCACCATCCCGTTCGCTGCTCAGGGTCACGTGGCTCCGGACGAGCGGGGCGTCGGCCCGGGGCCGCGGTCCCCGGAGACTCCTGCGGGCTTAGGGGCAGCCCAGCCCGGGCCCCAGGCGCCCATCCTGCCGGCTGTGCAAACACCCTGGAGTGCCTCAGCCCCGCCCTGTCCCCAAACCGAGGCCCGCCCTGCCCCCACGCCACGGGCCCAGCACAGGACCTTCCTGAGAGAGCGGACGAGCGACAGCCAGGCACACGGACAGGCACTCGCACGCACCCACGCCAGGTGAGACAGAGGGAGAAAGAGTCGAGGGTTCAGAGAGAGACTGGAAGACAGCGTGTGGGCAGGGGTGGCCTCGGGCAGGATGCCGGGCAGCTGCAGAGACCACCCGGCCCTGCGCAGCCAAAGCGATGGGGGCGGGGGGAGGCCACTCAGCAGCGGCGGGCCTGGAGAGGCCCAGGGTGGGAGGACACCTGAGATCTCCGCGCTCTGCGCCCCGCCCCCCTCCCCCCAACCCCCTGCACGCATGCCACGCCGGGGCGCTCTGACACTAGCTTCTCTGGAGTTTTGTCACTTGAATTTCTCTCCCTCTGCTCAACTGAGTGATGACAGTGTATTGAACAGCTAGGTCATTTCCAAATAAATTAAGCTTAGTGTTTCAAAGAACACCCGGACATGTATGGAGAGACCAGCACGGATGCATGGACACCAACCTTGGTAACTGGACAACCAATGGGAAATTACTGTCTGACTCAGGAGAGAGAAAGAATCCCGAACAGATGGAATGAAATGAACAGAAACACAAGCTTTGCAACTCACACCCTAATTCAATTACCAGAAAATAAACAACACTATAACCATTTTAGAAAAACAATAGACCTCTCCATGACCTTTGGTCGGGTGAGGAGTTCAAACACACAGCAAAAAAAAGCCAACTTTTCCAAGGCGTGAATATGTTAGTTCACACATTGTCTTTTACATTGAAATGTGTAACAAATAAACTTAAAATCATTGACTCTCTACATAAGCATGGAAGTATTTTAAATATAAAATATGTTCTATAGTATTCAGGAAGCACTTGGCACATCTCTAAGTGTATCAGACTCAAAACTGGAACGTAGTGGAAGAGTCAGGATAGTCTAAAAATGAATCCCTAACTAAAAGGAACACACAGGATTACTGTAGATAAAAAAGGTTAAAGAAGAGAAGCTAGAAATCAGTCAATAAATGTCTTAGGGATTAGCTTCGAGTGACTAGCCTCTGCGTGACTCTTTAAATTTTTCATGTTTGCAGCTTCCAAATTTTCCATTTTGAGAATAATACTTTCGCCTCCAAACCAGAGTGATTTGGGGACACAAAGGTAGAAGTCGATAATTTTCTTTGCCTATGTCTGAATATTTACAGTCAGAGGTAGAAAAGGAGGAGTCTGTCCCTTGTCTAGATGATGTCAATCCCCAGGTGTGGGATGTCTCCAGCCCTGGTTTAGCCATAAATGTTCCACCAGTAAAGATTTCTCTGAGACCAAATGCTCCCTAGCCCTGGAAAAGACAATATCCCTTAAAACCAGTAGCTCTTGAGGGTCTTAAACCATTAGTTAACAAATACCGAGATACTGGAACTCGAATCAGCTGTGAGTCCCCCTGCAACACCCCAATCTTGCCCGTTCAAAAACCAGATGGATCTTACCGATTCGTCCAGGATCTAAGAGCTGTTAATGAAGCTGTGGTTCCCATCCACCCCATAGTCCCAAACCCATATACCCTCCTATCCCAAGTCCCAGGAAATGCCAAGTACTTCTCAGTCTTGGACCTTCAAGGTGCTTTCTTTTGCATTCCTCTCCATCCTGAATCCCAAATCTCTTTGCTTTTGAGTGGCGGGACTTGGAAACAAGAGAGACCATACAACTCTCGACTGGACTCGACTACCCCAAGGGTTTAGGGACAGCCCTCATATCTTCGGGACTTCCTCGGGGAGAGAACTAAGGGAATTAACTTTAACAAACAGTAGTCTAATACAGTATGTGGATGACTTGCTCATAGCTAGGCCAGATTTTACCAGCTCTCAAATGGACACTATTTAAAATGCTAACTTTCCTGTATGAAAAGGGTTATCGAGTATCCCCCAAGTAGGCTCAGATTAGCTTAACCCAAGTAAAATACCTTGGATTTATAATTACGGAGAGAAAAAGAATCCCTGACCCCGAGGGGAGATCCCTCATCTTAAATACCCCGTACCCCCAAACAAAACAACAGCTTAGGGGATTTTTAGGAAGGACCGGGTTTTGCAGGATCTGGATTCCTAATTATGGCAATCTGGCCAGACCCCTATATGAAAATTTAAGGGGGAAAGAGGAAGAGCCCCTCGACTGGCATGAGACCTGCAAGGTGGTCTTTAATGCCCTAAAAGAGTCCATCACTACAGCCCCAGCTTTAGGCCTCCCCATCCTGGAGAAGCCTTTTAGACTCTATGTTTCTGGAAGGACAGGAACTGCTCTTGGGGTGTTAGGGCAGATGAGGGGGCCCGTATTACAACCTGTGGCTTATCTCTCAAAATAACTAGATGAGGTGGCCAGAGGGTGGCCCACTTGCCTCCGGGCAGTAGCAGCCACCGCTCTTATGGTTAAGGAGGCATCTCAGCTGACCCTGGGTCAGCCCACCACAGTGTATACGCCACACCGGGTGCAAGCAGTCTTGGAAACGAAAGGGGACAGGTGGATGACAGGGGGAAGGATCTCCCAATACCAAGCCCTCCTCCTTGACACTCCAGAAATAAAGTTGAGGGTCTGCCAGACTTTAAATCCAGCAACCTTACTGCCAGATCCCCCTACCTCCCCTCTGGATCACCAATGCATACAAATCACAGACGAGTTATACTCTTCTCGCCGGGACCTATCAGAGACACCTTTATCTGACCCAGAGGAAAACTGGCACACAGATGGCAGCAGTTTTGTAGAAAAGGGAGAGAGGAAAGCAGGATATGCTGTAGTGAGCCTGGAAGAAACTAAGGAAAGTGGGTCTCTTCCCCCAGACTCCTCAGCCCAGAAAGCTGAACTTTTTGCCCTGACAAGAGCTTTGGAGTTAGTAGAAGGAAAGAGGATTAATGTGTGTATGGACTCTAAGTATGCTTTCCTCATTCTGCATGCCCGTGCAGCAATTTGGAAAGAAAGAGGGATGCTCAGTGTCCGAAGCTCTGCTATTAAACACAAAGAGCTCATTCTCAGGCTCCTGGAGGCAGTCAAACTTCCTGCAAAATTAGCTGTCATCCACTGCAAGAGTCACCAAAAGGGGCAAGAAAAAGAGGCTCAGGGAAATAGGAAAGCTGATCAAGAGGGAGGACGAGCTGCCGGGGAAGCTACCTCTGCCACTGCTATCTGCCCCCTTTTCCCCAAGGAAACCCTGACTCCAGATTTTACCCCAGGGGGACATTCCCGATATGCTGAGCGGGACTGGGAGATTGGGTCACATGGGTGGTTTCAGCCTGATCAGGCCCAAATAATACTCCCTGATTCTCAGGTTTAAAACATTACTAACTCCTTACATAAGAGCACCCATTTTGGAAAAGATAATCTAGAAATCTTGCTTAAGCCTATTCTCTCCCATCCCCAGTTAGTTAAGGTTGTTAAACAGGTCACACAAAATTGTGACACCTGTCTAAAAAATAACCCAAAAACCAGACCTGCTCTAATTACACCTGTCCAACATCGGGGATCATACCAAGGAGCGGACTGGCAAGTAGAATTTACAGCCATGCCCAAGACCCAAGTGTTTTCTTACTTGCTAGTCTTTATTGACACATTCACAGGATGAATCGAAGCGTTCCCTACTGAGACTGAGAGAGCTACAGAAGTCTGTAAAGCTCTGCTGAAGGAGATAGTGCCTAGGTTTGGGCTGCCTCGGTCACTTCAGAGTGACAACGGGCCCTCACTTACAGCCACGATACCCCAGAACCTAGCCGCATGCTTAGGCATAAAATACCAGCTCCGCTCATCCTGGAGGCCTCAAGCTTCAAGAAAGGTAGAGAGAGCCAACCAGACTCTTAAAAGGGCTCTGGCTAAGCTATGTCATAAACACATAATAAGTGGACACATATGCTGCCATAGCCCTCATGAGGCTACGGACATCCCCCAAACGGCCACTATTGTTAAGTCCTTATGAAATGATGTATGGACGACCATTCTTAACTTCTGATTTGTTTCTTGACCAGGATGCCAATACACTCTTAAAACATATAATTGACCTGGGAAGGTTTCAGCAAGAACTCCAACAGTATGGAGAACAAACCACAGGAAGACTTGAAAAATCCCCAGGTAAAGCCAGGGGATCAAGTATCAGTAAAGACCTGGCAAGAAAAAGGGAGTCCAAACCAGCTGTCCGAGAAATGGACAGGGCCATATCAGGTTGTTCTAGTGACTTCAACTGCTGTAAAAGTGAAGGGTCTATCTGCCTGGGTCCACAATTCTAGAATAAAACCCTATGGCCTACAGGAGGGGGAGACAGAAACTGAGACTCCAAAGCCAGAGGACAGCTATTCCTGTGAACCTGTTGAAGATCTCAGGCTCTTGCTCAAGTAGAACCCCATCAATCCTGCCTCAGATAAGTCAAATGCATCATATGATGTTCTTCCTCTTTCTAATCATATCTCCCTGTATGGCTATTGATCTCTCCCTAAACGAGGCATGTTCACTTGCAAACCACACAGCTTCTCAACTGAACCTAAGCAGCCCGGGCTGCATCTGCATTAATGACAAAGCTTGGGGGTATGTCCAACCCATCCCAGGGTATTACTATCAAAGGCCAACCCTTCCAGCCGAGCTATGGGCTGTTACTCAGCGCCCCCACGTGGTCGTAATATGGCCTTTTGTGGAAAGGGGGAAAAAAAACTTCATGTCTTGGTACCAGCAACAACTGTCTCTATTTACCCCCTGGATGACATCTGCAATCCCACCTGAGCCCTTATTTTCTCTCATGACTAACATCCCCCAAGTGACCTTCCCTATCTCTCTAAAAAGCCACTCCCTAACAGGGGTGTCAGTGAGAAATCTAGACGACTCACAATGTGGGGTGACCGTCACTGTTGAAACTGATGGGAAAAACCGGGACAGGCCCTGCAGCTGGGAGACCAGCCGACGCCACCCCCGGCCAGCACGCGCCTGGCCCGGCCCGGGGCACTTCCGGACCCCGAGCGGCCTGGCGAGGCTGCGGGAGCTCTGTCGGGGGTTGGGGACGGGGGTGGCTTGAGCGGGGAGGACGTCTCGGTGCCCCCCCACCCCCCGCCCCCCACCATCCCGTTCGCTGCTCAGGGTCACGTGGCTCCGGACGAGCGGGGCGTCGGCCCGGGGCCGCGGTCCCCGGAGACTCCTGCGGGCTTAGGGGCAGCCCAGCCCGGGCCCCAGGCGCCCATCCTGCCGGCTGTGCAAACACCCTGGAGTGCCTCAGCCCCGCCCTGTCCCCAAACCGAGGCCCGCCCTGCCCCCACGCCACGGGCCCAGCACAGGACCTTCCTGAGAGAGCGGACGAGCGACAGCCAGGCACACGGACAGGCACTCGCACGCACCCACGCCAGGTGAGACAGAGGGAGAAAGAGTCGAGGGTTCAGAGAGAGACTGGAAGACAGCGTGTGGGCAGGGGTGGCCTCGGGCAGGATGCCGGGCAGCTGCAGAGACCACCCGGCCCTGCGCAGCCAAAGCGATGGGGGCGGGGGGAGGCCACTCAGCAGCGGCGGGCCTGGAGAGGCCCAGGGTGGGAGGACACCTGAGATCTCCGCGCTCTGCGCACCGCCCCCCTTCCCCCAACCCCCTGCACGCATGGCACGCCGGGGCGCTCTGACACTAGCTTCTCTGGAGTTTTGTCACTTGAATTTCTCTCCCTCTGCTCAACTGAGTGATGACAGTGTATTGAACAGCTAGGTCATTTCCAAATAAATTAAGCTTAGTGTTTCAAAGGACACCCGGACATGTATGGAGAGACCAGCACGGATGCATGGACACCAACCTTGGTAACTGGACAACCAATGGGAAATTACTGTCTGACTCAGGAGAGAGAAAGAATCCCGAACAGATGGAATGAAATGAACAGAAACACAAGCTTTGCAACTCACACCCTAATTCAATTACCAGAAAATAAACAACACTATAACCATTTTAGAAAAACAATAGACCTCTCCATGACCTTTGGTCGGGTGAGGAGTTCAAACACACAGCAAAAAAAGCCAACTTTTCCAAGGCGTGAATATGTTAGTTCACACATTGTCTTTTACATTGAAATGTGTAACAAATAAACTTAAAATCATTGACTCTCTACATAAGCATGGAAGTATTTTAAATATAAAATATGTTCTATAGTATTCAGGAAGCACTTGGCACATCTCTAAGTGTATCAGACCCAAAACTGGAACGTAGTGGAAGAGTCAGGATAGTCTAAAAATGAATCCCTAACTAAAAGGAAAACACAGGATTACTGTAGATAAAAAAGGTTAAAGAAGAGAAGCTAGAAATCAGTCAATAAATGTCTTAGGGATTAGCTTCGAGTGACTAGCCTCTGCGTGACTCTTTAAATTTTTCATGTTTGCAGCTTCCAAATTTTCCATTTTGAGAATAATACTTTCGCCTCCAAACCAGAGTGATTTGGGGACACAAAGGTAGAAGTCGATAATTTTCTTTGCCTATGTCTGAATATTTACAGTCAGAGGTAGAAAAGGAGGAGTCTGTCCCTTGTCTAGATGATGTCAATCCCCAGGTGTGGGATGTCTCCAGCCCTGGTTTAGCCATAAATGTTCCACCAGTAAAGATTTCTCTGAGACCAAATGCTCCCTAGCCCTGGAAAAGACAATATCCCTTAAAACCAGTAGCTCTTGAGGGTCTTAAACCATTAGTTAACAAATACCGAGATACTGGAACTCGAATCAGCTGTGAGTCCCCCTGCAACACCCCAATCTTGCCCGTTCAAAAACCAGATGGATCTTACCGATTCGTCCAGGATCTAAGAGCTGTTAATGAAGCTGTGGTTCCCATCCACCCCATAGTCCCAAACCCATATACCCTCCTATCCCAAGTCCCAGGAAATGCCAAGTACTTCTCAGTCTTGGACCTTCAAGGTGCTTTCTTTTGCATTCCTCTCCATCCTGAATCCCAAATCTCTTTGCTTTTGAGTGGCGGGACTTGGAAACAAGAGAGACCATACAACTCTCGACTGGACTCGACTACCCCAAGGGTTTAGGGACAGCCCTCATATCTTCGGGACTTCCTCGGGGAGAGAACTAAGGGAATTAACTTTAACAAACAGTAGTCTAATACAGTATGTGGATGACTTGCTCATAGCTAGGCCAGATTTTACCAGCTCTCAAATGGACACTATTTAAAATGCTAAATTTCCTGTATGAAAAGGGTTATCGAGTATCCCCCAAGTAGGCTCAGATTAGCTTAACCCAAGTAAAATACCTTGGATTTATAATTACGGAGAGAAAAAGAATCCCTGACCCCGAGGGGAGATCCCTCATCTTAAATACCCCGTACCCCCAAACAAAACAACAGCTTAGGGGATTTTTAGGAAGGACCGGGTTTTGCAGGATCTGGATTCCTAATTATGGCAATCTGGCCAGACCCCTATATGAAAATTTAAGGGGGAAAGAGGAAGAGCCACTCGACTGGCATGAGACCTGCAAGGTGGTCTTTAATGCCCTAAAAGAGTCCATCACTACAGCCCCAGCTTTAGGCCTCCCCATCCTGGCGAAGCCTTTTAGACTCTATGTTTCTGGAAGGACAGGAACTGCTCTTGGGGTGTTAGGGCAGATGAGGGGGCCCGTATTACAACCTGTGGCTTATCTCTCAACATAACTAGATGAGGTGGCCAGAGGGTGGCCCACTTGCCTCCGGGCAGTAGCAGCCACCGCTCTTATGGTTAAGGAGGCATCTCAGCTGACCCTGGGTCAGCCCACCACAGTGTATACGCCACACCGGGTGCAAGCAGTCTTGGAAACGAAAGGGGACAGGTGGATGACAGGGGGAAGGATCACCCAATACCAAGCCCTCCTCCTTGACACTCCAGAAATAAAGTTGAGGGTCTGCCAGACTTTAAATCCAGCAACCTTACTGCCAGATCCCCCTACCTCCCCTCTGGATCACCAATGCATACAAATCACAGACGAGTTATACTCTTCTCGCCGGGACCTATCAGAGACACCTTTATCTGACCCAGAGGAAATCTGGCACACAGATGGCAGCAGTTTTGTAGAAAAGGGAGAGAGGAAAGCAGGATATGCTGTAGTGAGCCTGGAAGAAACTAAGGAAAGTGGGTCTCTTCCCCCAGACTCCTCAGCCCAGAAAGCTGAACTTTTTGCCCTGACAAGAGCTTTGGAGTTAGGAGAAGGAAAGAGGATTAATGTGTGTATGGACTCTAAGTATGCTTTCCTCATTCTGCATGCCCGTGCAGCAATTTGGAAAGAAAGAGGGATGCTCAGTGTCCGAAGCTCTGCTATTAAACACAAAGAGCTCATTCTCAGGCTCCTGGAGGCAGTCAAACTTCCTGCAAAATTAGCTGTCATCCACTGCAAGAGTCACCAAAAGGGGCAAGAAAAAGAGGCTCAGGGAAATAGGAAAGCTGATCAAGAGGGAGGACGAGCTGCCGGGGAAGCTACCTCTGCCACTGCTATCTGCCCCCTTTTCCCCAAGGAAACCCTGACTCCAGATTTTACCCCAGGGGGACATTCCCGATATGCTGAGCGGGACTGGGAGATTGGGTCACATGGGTGGTTTCAGCCTGATCAGGCCCAAATAATACTCCCTGATTCTCAGGTTTAAAACATTACTAACTCCTTACATAAGAGCACCCATTTTGGAAAAGATAATCTAGAAATCTTGCTTAAGCCTATTCTCTCCCATCCCCAGTTAGTTAAGGTTGTTAAACAGGTCACACAAAATTGTGACACCTGTCTAAAAAATAACCCAAAAACCAGACCTGCTCTAATTACACCTGTCCAACATCGGGGATCATACCAAGGAGCGGACTGGCAAGTAGAATTTACAGCCATGCCCAAGACCCAAGTGTTTTCTTACTTGCTAGTCTTTATTGACACATTCACAGGATGAATCGAAGCGTTCCCTACTGAGACTGAGAGAGCTACAGAAGTCTGTAAAGCTCTGCTGAAGGAGATAGTGCCTAGGTTTGGGCTGCCTCGGTCACTTCAGAGTGACAACGGGCCCTCACTTACAGCCACGATACCCCAGAACCTAGCCGCATGCTTAGGCATAAAATACCAGCTCCGCTCATCCTGGAGGCCTCAAGCTTCAAGAAAGGTAGAGAGAGCCAACCAGACTCTTAAAAGGGCTCTGGCTAAGCTATGTCATAAACACATAATAAGTGGACACATATGCTGCCATAGCCCTCATGAGGCTACGGACATCCCCCAAACGGCCACTATTGTTAAGTCCTTATGAAATGATGTATGGACGACCATTCTTAACTTCTGATTTGTTTCTTGACGAGGATGCCAATACACTCTTAAAACATATAATTGACCTGGGAAGGTTTCAGCAAGAACTCCAACAGTATGGAGAACAAACCACAGGAAGACTTGAAAAATCCCCAGGTAAAGCCAGGGGATCAAGTATCAGTAAAGACCTGGCAAGAAAAAGGGAGTCCAAACCAGCTGTCCGAGAAATGGACAGGGCCATATCAGGTTGTTCTAGTGACTTCAACTGCTGTAAAAGTGAAGGGTCTATCTGCCTGGGTCCACAATTCTAGAATAAAACCCTATGGCCTACAGGAGGGGGAGACAGAAACTGAGACTCCAAAGCCAGAGGACAGCTATTCCTGTGAACCTGTTGAAGATCTCAGGCTCTTGCTCAAGTAGAACCCCATCAATCCTGCCTCAGATAAGTCAAATGCATCATATGATGTTCTTCCTCTTTCTAATCATATCTCCCTGTATGGCTATTGATCTCTCCCTAAACGAGGCATGTTCACTTGCAAACCACACAGCTTCTCAACTGAACCTAAGCAGCCCGGGCTGCATCTGCATTAATGACAAAGCTTGGGGGTATGTCCAACCCATCCCAGGGTATTACTATCAAAGGCCAACCCTTCCAGCCGAGCTATGGGCTGTTACTCAGCGCCCCCACGTGGTCGTAATATGGCCTTTTGTGGAAAGGGGGAAAAAAAACTTCATGTCTTGGTACCAGCAACAACTGTCTCTATTTACCCCCTGGATGACATCTGCAATCCCACCTGAGCCCTTATTTTCTCTCATGACTAACATCCCCCAAGTGACCTTCCCTATCTCTCTAAAAAGCCACTCCCTAACAGGGGTGTCAGTGAGAAATCTAGACGACTCACAATGTGGGGTGACCGTCACTGTTGAAACTGATGGGAAAACCGGGACAGGCCCTGCAGCTGGGAGACCAGCCGACGCCACCCCCGGCCAGCACGCGCCTGGCCCGGCCCGGGGCACTTCCGGACCCCGAGCGGCCTGGCGAGGCTGCGGGAGCTCTGTCGGGGGTTGGGGACGGGGGTGGCTTGAGCGGGGAGGACGTCTCGGTGCCCCCCCACCCCCCGCCCCCCACCATCCCGTTCGCTGCTCAGGGTCACGTGGCTCCGGACGAGCGGGGCGTCGGCCCGGGGCCGCGGTCCCCGGAGACTCCTGCGGGCTTAGGGGCAGCCCAGCCCGGGCCCCAGGCGCCCATCCTGCCGGCTGTGCAAACACCCTGGAGTGCCTCAGCCCCGCCCTGTCCCCAAACCGAGGCCCGCCCTGCCCCCACGCCACGGGCCCAGCACAGGACCTTCCTGAGAGAGCGGACGAGCGACAGCCAGGCACACGGACAGGCACTCGCACGCACCCACGCCAGGTGAGATAGAGGGAGAAAGAGTCGAGGGTTCAGAGAGAGACTGGAAGACAGCGTGTGGGCAGGGGTGGCCTCGGGCAGGATGCCGGGCAGCTGCAGAGACCACCCGGCCCTGCGCAGCCAAAGCGATGGGGGCGGGGGGAGGCCACTCAGCAGCGGCGGGCCTGGAGAGGCCCAGGGTGGGAGGACACCTGAGATCTCCGCGCTCTGCGCACCGCCCCCCTTCCCCCAACCCCCTGCACGCATGGCACGCCGGGGCGCTCTGACACTAGCTTCTCTGGAGTTTTGTCACTTGAATTTCTCTCCCTCTGCTCAACTGAGTGATGACAGTGTATTGAACAGCTAGGTCATTTCCAAATAAATTAAGCTTAGTGTTTCAAAGGACACCCGGACATGTATGGAGAGACCAGCACGGATGCATGGACACCAACCTTGGTAACTGGACAACCAATGGGAAATTACTGTCTGACTCAGGAGAGAGAAAGAATCCCGAACAGATGGAATGAAATGAACAGAAACACAAGCTTTGCAACTCACACCCTAATTCAATTACCAGAAAATAAACAACACTATAACCATTTTAGAAAAACAATAGACCTCTCCATGACCTTTGGTCGGGTGAGGAGTTCAAACACACAGCAAAAAAAGCCAACTTTTCCAAGGCGTGAATATGTTAGTTCACACATTGTCTTTTACATTGAAATGTGTAACAAATAAACTTAAAATCATTGACTCTCTACATAAGCATGGAAGTATTTTAAATATAAAATATGTTCTATAGTATTCAGGAAGCACTTGGCACATCTCTAAGTGTATCAGACCCAAAACTGGAACGTAGTGGAAGAGTCAGGATAGTCTAAAAATGAATCCCTAACTAAAAGGAAAACACAGGATTACTGTAGATAAAAAAGGTTAAAGAAGAGAAGCTAGAAATCAGTCAATAAATGTCTTAGGAGTTAGCTTACAGTGACTAGCCTCTGCGTGACTCTTTAAATTTTTCATGTTTGCAGCTTCCAAATTTTCCATTTTGAGAATAATACTTTCGCCTCCAAACCAGAGTGATTTGGGGACACAAAGGTAGAAGTCGATAATTTTCTTTGCCTATGTCTGAATATTTACAGTCAGAGGTAGAAAAGGAGGAGTCTGTCCCTTGTCTAGATGATGTCAATCCCCAGGTGTGGGATGTCTCCAGCCCTGGTTTAGCCATAAATGTTCCACCAGTAAAGATTTCTCTGAGACCAAATGCTCCCTAGCCCTGGAAAAGACAATATCCCTTAAAACCAGTAGCTCTTGAGGGTCTTAAACCATTAGTTAACAAATACCAAGATACTGGAACTCGAATCAGCTGTGAGTCCCCCTGCAACACCCCAATCTTGCCCGTTCAAAAACCAGATGGATCTTACCGATTCGTCCAGGATCTAAGAGCTGTTAATGAAGCTGTGGTTCCCATCCACCCCATAGTCCCAAACCCATATACCCTCCTATCCCAAGTCCCAGGAAATGCCAAGTACTTCTCAGTCTTGGACCTTCAAGGTGCTTTCTTTTGCATTCCTCTCCATCCTGAATCCCAAATCTCTTTGCTTTTGAGTGGCGGGACTTGGAAACAAGAGAGACCATACAACTCTCGACTGGACTCGACTACCCCAAGGGTTTAGGGACAGCCCTCATATCTTCGGGACTTCCTCGGGGAGAGAACTAAGGGAATTAACTTTAACAAACAGTAGTCTAATACAGTATGTGGATGACTTGCTCATAGCTAGGCCAGATTTTACCAGCTCTCAAATGGACACTATTTAAAATGCTAAATTTCCTGTATGAAAAGGGTTATCGAGTATCCCCCAAGTAGGCTCAGATTAGCTTAACCCAAGTAAAATACCTTGGATTTATAATTACGGAGAGAAAAAGAATCCCTGACCCCGAGGGGAGATCCCTCATCTTAAATACCCCGTACCCCCAAACAAAACAACAGCTTAGGGGATTTTTAGGAAGGACCGGGTTTTGCAGGATCTGGATTCCTAATTATGGCAATCTGGCCAGACCCCTATATGAAAATTTAAGGGGGAAAGAGGAAGAGCCACTCGACTGGCATGAGACCTGCAAGGTGGTCTTTAATGCCCTAAAAGAGTCCATCACTACAGCCCCAGCTTTAGGCCTCCCCATCCTGGCGAAGCCTTTTAGACTCTATGTTTCTGGAAGGACAGGAACTGCTCTTGGGGTGTTAGGGCAGATGAGGGGGCCCGTATTACAACCTGTGGCTTATCTCTCAACATAACTAGATGAGGTGGCCAGAGGGTGGCCCACTTGCCTCCGGGCAGTAGCAGCCACCGCTCTTATGGTTAAGGAGGCATCTCAGCTGACCCTGGGTCAGCCCACCACAGTGTATACGCCACACCGGGTGCAAGCAGTCTTGGAAACGAAAGGGGACAGGTGGATGACAGGGGGAAGGATCACCCAATACCAAGCCCTCCTCCTTGACACTCCAGAAATAAAGTTGAGGGTCTGCCAGACTTTAAATCCAGCAACCTTACTGCCAGATCCCCCTACCTCCCCTCTGGATCACCAATGCATACAAATCACAGACGAGTTATACTCTTCTCGCCGGGACCTATCAGAGACACCTTTATCTGACCCAGAGGAAATCTGGCACACAGATGGCAGCAGTTTTGTAGAAAAGGGAGAGAGGAAAGCAGGATATGCTGTAGTGAGCCTGGAAGAAACTAAGGAAAGTGGGTCTCTTCCCCCAGACTCCTCAGCCCAGAAAGCTGAACTTTTTGCCCTGACAAGAGCTTTGGAGTTAGGAGAAGGAAAGAGGATTAATGTGTGTATGGACTCTAAGTATGCTTTCCTCATTCTGCATGCCCGTGCAGCAATTTGGAAAGAAAGAGGGATGCTCAGTGTCCGAAGCTCTGCTATTAAACACAAAGAGCTCATTCTCAGGCTCCTGGAGGCAGTCAAACTTCCTGCAAAATTAGCTGTCATCCACTGCAAGAGTCACCAAAAGGGGCAAGAAAAAGAGGCTCAGGGAAATAGGAAAGCTGATCAAGAGGCAGGACGAGCTGCCGGGGAAGCTACCTCTGCCACTGCTATCTGCCCCCTTTTCCCCAAGGAAACCCTGACTCCAGATTTTACCCCAGGGGGACATTCCCGATATGCTGAGCGGGACTGGGAGATTGGGTCACATGGGTGGTTTCAGCCTGATCAGGCCCAAATAATACTCCCTGATTCTCAGGTTTAAAACATTACTAACTCCTTACATAAGAGCACCCATTTTGGAAAAGATAATCTAGAAATCTTGCTTAAGCCTATTCTCTCCCATCCCCAGTTAGTTAAGGTTGTTAAACAGGTCACACAAAATTGTGACACCTGTCTAAAAAATAACCCAAAAACCAGACCTGCTCTAATTACACCTGTCCAACATCGGGGATCATACCAAGGAGCGGACTGGCAAGTAGAATTTACAGCCATGCCCAAGACCCAAGTGTTTTCTTACTTGCTAGTCTTTATTGACACATTCACAGGATGAATCGAAGCGATCCCTACTGAGACTGAGAGAGCTACAGAAGTCTGTAAAGCTCTGCTGAAGGAGATAGTGCCTAGGTTTGGGCTGCCTCGGTCACTTCAGAGTGACAACGGGCCCTCACTTACAGCCACGATACCCCAGAACCTAGCCGCATGCTTAGGCATAAAATACCAGCTCCGCTCATCCTGGAGGCCTCAAGCTTCAAGAAAGGTAGAGAGAGCCAACCAGACGCTTAAAAGGGCTCTGGCTAAGCTATGTCATAAACACATAATAAGTGGAAACATATGCTGCCATAGCCCTCATGAGGCTACGGACATCCCCCAAACGGCCACTATTGTTAAGTCCTTATGAAATGATGTATGGACGACCATTCTTAACTTCTGATTTGTTTCTTGACGAGGATGCCAATACACTCTTAAAACATATAATTGACCTGGGAAGGTTTCAGCAAGAACTCCAACAGTATGGAGAACAAACCACAGGAAGACTTGAAAAATCCCCAGGTAAAGCCAGGGGATCAAGTATCAGTAAAGACCTGGCAAGAAAAAGGGAGTCCAAACCAGCTGTCCGAGAAATGGACAGGGCCATATCAGGTTGTTCTAGTGACTTCAACTGCTGTAAAAGTGAAGGGTCTATCTGCCTGGGTCCACAATTCTAGAATAAAACCCTATGGCCTACAGGAGGGGGAGACAGAAACTGAGACTCCAAAGCCAGAGGACAGCTATTCCTGTGAACCTGTTGAAGATCTCAGGCTCTTGCTCAAGTAGAACCCCATCAATCCTGCCTCAGATAAGTCAAATTCATCATATGTTGTTCTTCCTCTTTCTAATCATATCTCCCTGTATGGCTATTGATCTCTCCCTAAACGAGGCATGTTCACTTGCAAACCACACAGCTTCTCAACTGAACCTAAGCAGCCCGGGCTGCATCTGCATTAATGACAAAGCTTGGGGGTATGTCCAACCCATCCCAGGGTATTACTATCAAAGGCCCACCCTTCCAGCCGAGCTATGGGCTGTTACTCAGCGCCCCCACGTGGTCGTAATATGGCCTTTTGTGGAAAGGGGGAAAAAAAACTTCATGTCTTGGTACCAGCAACAACTGTCTCTATTTACCCCCTGGATGACATCTGCAATCCCACCTGAGACCTTATTTTCTCTCATGACTAACATCCCCCAAGTGACCTTCCCTATCTCTCTAAAAAGCCACTCCCTAACAGGGGTGTCAGTGAGAAATCTAGACGACTCACAATGTGGGGTGACCGTCACTGTTGAAACTGATGGGAAAAACCGGGACAGGCCCTGCAGCTGGGAGACCAGCCGACGCCACCCCCGGCCAGCACGCGCCTGGCCCGGCCCGGGGCGCTTCCCGGACCCCGAGAGGCCTGGCGAGGCTGCGGGAGCTCTGTCGGGGTTTGGGGAGGGGGGTGGCTTGAGCGGGGAAGACGTCTCGGTGCCCCCCCACCCCCCGCCCCCCACCATCCCGTTCGCTTCTCAGGGTCACGTGGCTCCGGACGAGCGGAGCGTCGGCCCGGGGCCGCGGTCCCCGGAGACTCCTGCGGGCTTAGGGGCAGCCCAGCCGGGGCCCCAGGCGCCCATCCTGCCGTCTGTGCAAACCCCCTGGAGTGCCTCAGCCCCGCCCTGTCCCCAAACCGAGGCCCGCCTGCCCCCACGCCACGGGTCCAGCACAGGACCTTCCTGAGAGAGCGGACGAGCGACAGCCAGGCACAGGGACAGGCACTCGCACGCACCCACGCCAGGTGAGATAGAGGGAGAAAGAGTCGAGGGTTCAGAGAGAGACTGGAAGACAGCGTGTGAGCAGGGGGGGCCTCGGGCAGGATGCCGGGCAGCTGCAGAGACCACCCGGCCCTGAGCAGCCAAAGCGATGGGGGCGGGGGGAGGCCACTCAGCAGCGGCGGGCCTGGAGAGGCCCAGGGTGGGAGGACACCTGAGATCTCCGTGCTCTGCGCCCCGCCCCCCTCCCCCCAACCCCCTGCATGCATGCCACGCCGGGGCGCTCTGACACTAGCTTCTCTGGAGTTTTGTCACTTGAATTTCTCTCCCTCTGCTCAACTGAGTGGTGACAGTGTATTGAGCAGCTAGGTCATTTCCAAATAAATTAAGCTTAGTGTTTCACAGGACACCCGGGCATGTATGGAGAGACCAGCACGGATGCATGGACACCAACCTTGGTAACTGGACAACCAATGGGAAATTACTGTCTGACTCAGGAGAGAGAAAGAAACCCGAACAGATGGAATGAAATGAACAGAAACACAAGCTTTGCAACTCACACCCTAATTCAATTACCAGAAAATAAACAACACTATAACCATTTTAGAAAAACATTAGACCTCTCCATGAACTTTGGTCGGGTGAGGAGTTCAAACACACAGCAAAAAAAGCCAACTTTTCCAAGGCGTGAATATGTTAGTTCACACATTGTCTTTTACATTGAAATGTGTAACAAATAAACTTAAAATCATTGACTCTCTACATAAGCATGGTAGTATTTTAAATATAAAATATGTTCTATAGTATTCAGGAAGCACTTGGCACATCTCTAAGTGTATCAGACCCAAAACTGGAACGTAGTGAAAGAGTCAGGATAGTCTAAAAATGAATCCCTAACTAAAAGGAACACACAGGATTACTGTAGATAAAAAAGGTTAAAGAAGAGAAGCTAGAAATCAGTCAATAAATGTCTTAGGGATTAGCTTCGAGTGACTAGCCTCTGCGTGACTCTTTAAATTTTTCATGTTTGCAGCTTCCAAATTTTCCATTTTGAGAATAATACTTTCGCCTCCAAACCAGAGTGACTTGGGGACACAAAGGTAGAAGTTGATAATTTTCTTTGCCTATGTCTGAATATTTACAGTCAGAGGTAGAAAAGGAGGAGTCTGTCCCTTGTCTAGATGATGTCAATCCCCAGGTGTGGGATGTCTCCAGCCCTGGTTTAGCCATAAATGTTCCACCAGTAAAGATTTCTCTGAGACCAAATTCTCCCTAGCCCTGGAAAAGACAATATCCCTTAAAACCAGTAGCTCTTGAGGGTCTTAAACCATTAGTTAACAAATACCGAGATACTGGAACTCGAATCAGCTGTGAGTCCCCCTGCAACACCCCAATCTTGCCCGTTCAAAAACCAGATGGATCTTACCGATTCGTCCAGGATCTAAGAGCTGTTAATGAAGCTGTGGTTCCCATCCACCCCATAGTCCCAAACCCATATACCCTCCTATCCCAAGTCCCAGGAAATGCCAAGTACTTCTCAGTCTTGGACCTTCAAGGTGCTTTCTTTTGCATTCCTCTCCATCCTGAATCCCAAATCTCTTTGCTTTTGAGTGGCGGGACTTGGAAACAAGAGAGACCATACAACTCTCGACTGGACTCGACTACCCCAAGGGTTTAGGGACAGCCCTCATATCTTCGGGACTTCCTCGGGGAGAGAACTAAGGGAATTAACTTTAACAAACAGTAGTCTAATACAGTATGTGGATGACTTGCTCATAGCTAGGCCAGATTTTACCAGCTCTCAAATGGACACTATTTAAAATGCTAACTTTCCTGTATGAAAAGGGTTATCGAGTATCCCCCAAGTAGGCTCAGATTAGCTTAACCCATGTAAAATACCTTGGATTTATAATTACGGAGAGAAAAAGAATCCCTGACCCCGAGGGGAGATCCCTCATCTTAAATACCCCGTACCCCAAAACAAAACAACAGCTTAGGGGATTTTTAGGACGGACCGGGTTTTGCAGGATCTGGATTCCTAATTATGGCAATCTGGCCAGACCCCTATATGAAAATTTAAGGGGGAAAGAGGAAGAGCCACTCGACTGGCATGAGACCTGCAAGGTGGTCTTTAATGCCCTAAAAGAGTCCATCACTACAGCCCCAGCTTTAGGCCTCCCCAACCTGGAGAAGCCTTTTAGACTCTATGTTTCTGGAAGGACAGGAACTGCTCTTGGGGTGTTAGGGCAGATGATGGGGCCCGTATTACAACCTGTGGCTTATCTCTCAAAATAACTAGATGAGGTGGCCAGAGGTTGGCCCACTTGCCTCCGGGCAGTAGCAGCCACCGCTCTTATGGTTAAGGAGGCATCTCAGCTGACCCTGGGTCAGCCCACCACAGTGTATACGCCACACCGGGTGCAAGCAGTTTTGGAAACGAAAGGGGACAGGTGGATGACAGGGGGAAGGATCACCCAATACCAAGCCCTCCTCCTTGACACTCCAGAAATAAAGTTGAGGGTCTGCCAGACTTTAAATCCAGCAACCTTACTGCCAGATCCCCCTACCTCCCCTCTGGATCACCAATGCATACAAATCACAGACGAGTTATACTCTTCTCGCCGGGACCTATCAGAGACACCTTTATCTGACCCAGAGGAAAACTGGCACACAGATGGCAGCAGTTTTGTAGAAAAGGGAGAGAGGAAAGCAGGATATGCCATAGCGAGCCTGGAAGAAACTAAGGAAAGTGGGTCTCTTCCCCCAGACACCTCAGCCCAGAAAGCTGAACATTTTGCCCTGACAAGAGCTTTGGAGTTAGGAGAAGGAAAGAGGATTAATGTGTGTATGGACTCTAAGTATGCTTTCCTCATTCTGCATGCCCGTGCAGCAATTTGGAAAGAAAGAGGGATGCTCAGTGCCCGAAGTTCTGCTATTAAACACAAAGAGCTCATTCTCAGGCTCCTGGAGGCAGTCAAACTTCCTGCAAAATTAGCTGTCATCCACTGCAAGAGTCACCAAAAGTGGCAAGAAAAAGAGGCTCAGGGAAATAGGAAAGCTGATCAAGAGGCAGGACGAGCTGCCGGGGAAGCTACCTCTGCCACTGCTATCTGCCCCCTTTTCCCCAAGGAAACCCTGACTTCAGATTTTACCCCAGGGGGACATTCCCGATATGCTGAGCGGGGCTGAGAGATTGGGTCACATGGGTGGTTTCAGCCTGATTAGGCCCAAATAATACTCTCTGATTCTCAGGTTTAAAACATTACTAACTCCTTACATAAGAGCGCCCATTTTGGAAAAGATAATCTAGAAATCTTGCTTAAGCCTATTCTCTCCCATCCGCAGTTAGCTAAGGTTGTTAAACAGGTCACACAAAATTGTGACACCTGTCTAAAAAATAACCCAAAAACCAGACCTCCTCTAATTACACCTGTCCAACATCGGGGATCATACCCAGGAGCGGACTGGCAATGCCGCTCCGCATTTAGAATTTACAGCCATGCCCAAGACCCAAGGGTTTTCTTACTTGCTAGTCTTTTTTGACACATTCACAGGATGGATCGAAGCGTTCCCTACTGAGACAGAGAGAGCTACAGAAGTCTGTAAAGCTCTGCTGAAGGAGATAGTGCCTAGGTTTGGGCTGCCTCGGTCACTTCAGAGTGACAACGGGCCCTCCCTTACAGCCACAATACCCCAGAACCTAGCCGCATGCTTAGGCATAAAATACCGGCTCCGGTCATCCTGGAGGCCTCAAGCTTCAGGAAAGGTAGAGAGAGCCAACCAGACTCTTAAAAGGGCTCTGGCTAAGCTATGTCATAAACACATAATAAGTGGACACATATGCTGCCCATAACCCTCATGAGGCTACGGACATCCCCCAAACGGCCACTATTGTTAAGTCCTTATGAAATGATGTATGGACGACCATTCTTAACTTCTGATTTGTTTTTTGACGAGGATGCGAATACACTCTTAAAACATATAATTGACCTGGGAAGGTTTCAGCAAGAACTCCAACGGTATGGAGAGCAAACCACAGGAAGACTTGTAAAATCCCCAGGTAAAGATAGGGGATGAAGTATCAGTAAAGACCTGGCAAGAAAAAGGGAGTCCAAACCAGCTGTCCGAGAAATGGACAGGGCCATATCAGGTTGTTCTAGTGACTTCAACTGCTGTAAAAGTGAAGTGTCTATCTGAATGGGTCCACAATTCTAGAATAAAACCCTATGGCCTACAGGAGGGGGAGACAGAAACTGAGACTCCAAAGCCAGAGGACAGCTATTCCTGTGAACCTGTTGAAGATCTCAGGCTCTTGTTCAAGCAGAACCCCATCAATCCTGCCTCAGATAAGTAAAATGCATCATATGATGTTCTTCCTCTTTCTAATCATATCTCCCTGTATGGCTATTGATCTCTCCCTAAACGAGGCATGTTCACTTGCAAACCACACTGCTTCTCAACTGAACCTAAGCAGCCCGGGCTGCCTCTGCATTAATGACAAAGGTTGGGGGTATGTCCAACCCATCCCAGGGTATCACTATCAAAGGCCCACCCTTCCAGCCGAGCTATGGGCTGTTAGTCAGCGCCCCCATGTGGTCGTAGTATGGCCTTTTGGGGAAAGGGGGAAAAAAAACTTCATGTCTTGGTACCAGCAACAACTGTCTCTATTTACCCCCTGGATGACATCTGCAATCCCACCTGAGCCCATATTTTCTCTCACGACTAACATCCCCCAAGTGACCTTCAATAACTCTCTAAAAAGCCACTCCCTAACAGGGGTGTCAGTGAGAAATCTAGACGACTCACAAGGTGGGGTGACCGTCACTGTTGAAACTGATGGGAAAAACCGGGACAGGCCCTGCAGCTGGGAGACCAGCCAACGCCACCCCCGGCCAGCACGCGCCTGGCACGGCCCGGGGCGCTTCCCGTACCCCGAGAGGCCGGGCGAGGCTGTGGGAGCTCTGGCGGGGGTTGGGGAGGGGGGTGGCTTGAGCGGGGAGGACGTCTCGATGCCCCCCCACCCCCCGCCCCCCACCATCCCGTTCGCTGCTCAGGGTCACGTGGCTCCGGACGAGCGGGGCGTCGACCCGGGGCCGCGGTCCCCGGAGATTCCTGCGGGCTTAGGGGCAGCCCAGCCAGGGCCCCACGCGCCCATCCTGCCGGCTGTGCAAACCCCCTGGAGTGCCTCAGCCCCGCCCTGTCCACAAACCGAGGCCCGCCCTGCCCCCACGCCACGGGCCCAGCACTGGACCTTCCTGAGAGAGCGGACGAGCGACAGCCAGGCACACGGACAGGCACTTGCACGCACCCACGCCAGGTGAGACAGAGGCAGAAAGAGTCGAGGGTTCAGAGAGAGACTGGAAGACAGCGTGTGGGCAGGGGGGGCCTCGGGCAGAATGCCGGGCAGCTGCAGACACCACCCGGCCCTGAGCAGCCAAAGAGACGGGGGCGGGGGGAGGCCACTGAGCAGCGGCGGGCCTGGAGAGGCCCAGGGTGGGAGGACACCTGAGATCTCCAGGCTCCGCGCACCGCCCCACTCCCCCCAACCCCCTGCACGCATGCCACGCCGGGGCGCTCTGACACTAGCTTCTCTGGAGTTTTGTCACTTGAATTTCTCTCCCTCTGCTCAACTGAGTGATGACAGTGTATTGAACAGCTAGGTCATTTCCAAATAAATTAAGCTTAGTGTTTCACAGGACACCCGGACATGTATGGAGAGACCAGCACGGATGCATGGACACCAACCTTGGTAACTGGACAACCAATGGGAAATTACTGTCTGACTCAGGAGAGAGAAAGAATCCCAAACAGATGGAATGAAATGAACAGAAACACAGGCTTTGCAACTCAAACCCTAATTCAATTACCAGAAAGTAAACAACACTATAACCATTTTAGAAAAACTATAGACCTCTCCATGACCTTTGGTCGGGTGAGGAGTTCAAACACACAGCAAAAAAAAGCCAACTTTTCCAAGGCGTGAATATGTTAGTTCACACATTGACTTTTACATTGAAATGTGTAACAAATAAACTTAAAATCATTGACTCTCAACATAAGCATGGAAGTATTTTAAATATAAAATATGTTCTATAGTATTCAGGAAGCATTTGGCACATCTCTAAGTGTATCAGACCCAAAACTGGAACGTAGTGGAAGAGTCAGGATAGTCTAAAAATGAATCCCTAACTAAAAGGAAAACACAGGATTACTGTAGATAAAAAAGGTTAAAGAAGAGAAGCTAGAAATCAGTCAATAAATGTCTTAGGAGTTAGCTTACAGTGACTAGCCTCTGCGTGACTCTTTAAATTTTTCATGTTTGCAGCTTCCAAATTTTCCATGGTGAGAATATTACTTTCGCCTCCAAACCAGAGTGACTTGGGGACACAAAGGTAGAAGTCGATAATTTTCTTTGCCTATGTCTGAATATTTACAGTCAGAGGTAGAAAAGAAGGAGTCTGTCCCTTGTCTAGATGAGGTCAATCCCCAGGTGTGGGTTGTCTCCAGCCCTGGATTAGCCATAAATGTTCCACCAGTAAAGATATCTCTGAGACCAAATGCTCCCAAGCCCTGGAAAAGACAATATCCCTTAAAACCAGTAGCTCTTGAGGGTCTTAGACCATTAGTTAACAAATACCGAGATACTAGAACTCGAATCAGCTGTGAGTCCCCCTGCAACACCCCAATCTTGCCCGTTCAAAAACCAGATGGATCTTACCGATTCGTCCAGGATCTAAGAGCTGTTAATGAAGCTGTGGTTCCCATCCACCCCACAATCCCAAACCCATATACCCTCCTATCCCAAGTCCCATGAAATGCCAAGTACTTCTCAGTCTTGGACCTTCAAGGTGCTTTCTTTTGCATTCCTGTCCATCATGAATCCCAAAAACTCTTTGTTTTTGAGTGGCAGGACTTGGAAACAAGAGAGTCCATACAGCTCTCTACTGGACTCGACTACCCCAAGGGTTTAGGGACAACCCTCATATCTTCGGGACTTACTCGGGGAGAGAACTAAGGGAATTAACCTTAACAAACAGTAGTCTAATACAGTATGTGGATGACTTGCTCATAGCTAGGCCAGATTTTACCAGCTCTCAAATGGACAGTATTTAAAACGCTAAATTTCCTGTATGAAAAGGGTTATTGAGTATCCCCCAAGTAGGCTCGGATTAGCTTAACCCAAGTAAAATATCTTCGATTTATAATTACGGAGAGAAAAAGAATGCCTGACCCCGAGGGGAGATCCCTCATCTTAAATACCCCGTACCCCCAAACAAAACAACATCTTATGGGATTTGAAGGAAGGACCGGGTTTTGCAGGTTCTGGATTCCTAAATATGGCAATCTGGCCAGACCCCTATATGAAAATTTAAGGGGGAAAGAGGAACAGCCACTCGACTGACATGAGACCTGCAAGGTGGTCTTTAATGCCCTAAAAGAGTCCATCACTACAGCCCCAGCTTTAGGCCTCCCCAACCTGGAGAAGCCTTTTAGACTCTATGTTTCTGAAGGACAGGAACTGCTCTTGGGGTGTTAGAGCAGATGATGGGGCCCGTATTACAACCTGTGGCTTATCTCTCAAAATAACTAGATGAGGTGGCCAGAGGGTGGCCCACTTGCCTCCGGGCAGTAGCAGCCACCGCTCTTATGGTTAAGGAGGCATCTCAGCTGACCCTGGGTCAGCCCACCACAGTGTATACGCCACACCGGGTGCAAGCAGTCTTGGAAACGAAAGGGGACAGGTGGATGACAGGGGGAAGGATCACCCAATACCAAGCCCTCCTCCTTGACACTCCAGAAATAAAGTTGAGGGTCTGCCAGACTTTAAATCCAGCAACCTTACTGCCAGATCCCCCTACCTCCCCTCTGGATCACCAATGCATACAAATCACAGACGAGTTATATTTTTCTTGCCGGGACCTGTCAGAGACACCTTTATCTGACCCAGAGGAAAACTGGCACACAGATGGCAGCAGTTTTGTAGAAAAGGGAGAGAGGAAAGCAGGATATGCTGTAGTGAGCCTGGAAGAAACTAAGGAAAGTGGGTCTCTTCCCCCAGACACCTCAGCCCAGAAAGCTGAACTTTTTGCCCTGACAAGAGCTTTGGAGTTAGGAGAAGGAAAGAGGATTAATGTGTGTATGGACTCTAAGTATGCTTTCCTCATTCTGCATGCCCATGCAGCAATTTGGAAAGAAAGAGGGATGTTCAGTGTCCGAAGCTCTGCTATTAAACACAAAGAGCTCATTCTCAGGCTCCTGGAGGCAGTCAAACTTCCTGCAAAATTAGCTGTCATCCACTGCAAGAGTCACCAAAAGGGGCAAGAAAAAGAGGCTCAGGGAAATAGGAAAGCTGATCAAGAGGCAGGACGAGCTGCCGGGGAAGCTACCTCTGCCACTGCTATCTGCCCCCTTTTCCCCAAGGAAACCCTGACTTCAGATTTTACCCCAGGGGGACATTCCCGATATGCTGAGCGGGGCTGGGAGATTGGGTCACATGGGTGGTTTCAGCCTGATCAGGCCCAAATAATACTCCCTGATTCTCAGGTTTAAAACATTACTAACTCCTTACATAAGAGCGCCCATTTTGGAAAAGATAATCTAGAAATCTTGCTTAAGCCTATTCTCTCCCATCCGCAGTTAGCTAAGGTTGTTAAACAGGTCACACAAAATTGTGACACCTGTCTAAAAAATAACCCAAAAACCAGACCTCCTCTAATTACACCTGTCCATCATCGGGGATCATACCCAGGAGTGGACTTTCAAGTAAAATTTACAGCCATGCCCAAGACCCAAGGCTTTGCTTACTTGCTAGTCTTTATTGACACATTCACAGGATGGATCGAAGCGTTCCGTACTGAGACTGAGAGAGCTACAGAAGTCTGTAAAGCTCTGCTGAAGGAGATAGTGCCTAGGTTTGGGCTGCCTCGGTCACTTCAGAGTGACAACGGGCCCTCACTTACAGCCACGATACCCCAGAACCTAGCCGCATGCTTAGGCATAAAATACCAGCGACGCTCATCCTGGAGGCCTCAAGCTTCAGGAAAGGTAGAGAGAGCCAACCAGACTCTTAAAAGGGCTCTGGCTAAGCTATGTCAGAAACACATAATAAGTGGACACATATGCTGCCCATAGCCCTCATGAGTCTACGGACATCCCCCAAACGGCCACTATTGTTAAGTCCTTATGAAATGATGAATGGACGACCATTCTGAACTTCTGATTTGTTTCTTGACGAGGATGCCAATACACTCTTAAAACATATAATTGACCTGGGAAGGTTTCAGCAAGAACTCCAACGGTATGGAGAACAAACCACAGGAAGACTTGAAAAATCCCCAGGTAAAGCCAGGGGATCAAGTATCAGTAAAGACCTGGCAAGAAAAAGGGAGTCCAAACCAGCTGTCCGAGAAATGGACAGGGCCATATCAGGTTGTTCTAGTGACTTCAACTGCTGTAAAAGTGAAGGGTCTATCTGCCTGGGTCCACAATTCTAGAATAAAACCCTATGGCCTACAGGAGGGGGAGACAGAAACTGAGACTCCAAAGCCAGAGGACAGCTATTCCTGTGAACCTGTTGAAGATCTCAGGCTCTTGTTCAAGCAGAACCCCATCAATCCTGCCTCAGATAAGTAAAATGCATCATATGATGTTCTTCCTCTTTCTAATCATATCTCCCTGTATGGCTATTGATCTCTCCCTAAACGAGGCATGTTCACTTGCAAACCACACTGCTTCTGAACTGAACCTAAGCAGCCCGGGCTGCATCTGCATTAATGACAAAGCTTAGGGGTATGTCCAACCCATCTCAGGGTATTACTATCAAAGGCCCACCCTTCCAGCCGAGCTATGGGCTGTTACTCAGCACCCCCACTTGGTCGTAATATGGCCTTTTGTGGAAAGGGGGAAAAAAAACTTCATGTCTTGGTACCAGCAACAACTGTCTCTATTTACCCCCTGGATGACATCTGCAATCCCACCTGAGCCCTTATTTTCTCCCATGACTAACATCCCCCAAGTGACCTTCCCTATCTCTCTAAAAAGCCACTCCCTAACAGGGGTGTCAGTGAGAAATCTAGACGACTCACAAGGTGGGGTGACCGTCACTGTTGAAACTGATGGGAAAAACCGGGACAGGCCCTGCAGCTGGGAGACCAGCCGATGCCACCCCCGGCCAGCACGCGCCTGGCCTGGCCCGGGGCGCTTCCCGGACCCCGAGAGGCATGGCGAGGCTGCGGGAGCTCTGTCGGGGGTTGGGGAGGGGGGTGGCTTGAGCGGGGAGGACGTCTCGGTGCCCCCCCACCCCCCGCCCCCCACCATCCCGTTCGCTGCTCAGGGTCACGTGGCTCCGGACGAGCGGGGGGTCGGCCCGGGGCCGCGGTCCCCGGAGACTCCTGCGGGCTTAGGGGCAGCCCAGCCGGGGACCCAGGCGCCAATCCTGCCGGCTGTGCAAACCCCCTGGAGTGTCTCAGCCCCGCCCTGTCCCCAAACCGAGGCCCGCCTGCCCCCACGCCACGGGTCCAGCACAGGACCTTCCTGAGAGAGCGGACGAGCGACAGCCAGGCACACGGACAGGCACTCGCACGCACCCACGCCAGGTGAGACAGAGGGAGAAAGAGTCGAGGGTTCAGAGAGAGACTGGAAGACAGCGTGTGGGCAGGGGGGGCCTCGGGCAGGATGCCGGGCAGCTGCAGAGACCACCCGGCCCTGAGCAGCCAAAGCGATGGGGGCGGGGGGAGGCCACTCAGCAGCGGCGGGCCTGGAGAGGCCCAGGGTGGGAGGACACCTTAGATCTCCGCGCTCTGCGCACCGCCCCCCTCCCCCAAACCCCCTGCACGCATGCCACGCCGGGGCGCTCTGACACTAGCTTCTCTGGAGTTTTGTCACTTGAATTTCTCTCCCTATGCTCAACTGAGTGATGACAGTGTATTGAACAGCTAGGTCATTTCCAAATAAATTAAGCTTAGTGTTTCACAGGACACCCGGACATGTATGGAGAGACCAGCACGGATGCATGGACACCAACCTTGGTAACTGGACAACCAATGGGAAATTACTGTCTGACTCAGGAGAGAGAAAGAAACCCGAACAGATGGAATGAAATGAACAGAAACACAAGCTTTGCAACTCACACCCTAATTCAATTACCAGAAAATAAACAACACTATAACCATTTTAGAAAAACAATAGACCTCTCCATGACCTTTGGTCAGGTGAGGAGTTCAAACACACAGCAAAAAAAAGCCAACTTTTCCAAGGCGTGAATATGTTAGTTCACACATTGTCTTTTACATTGAAATGTGTAACAAATAAACTTAAAATCATTGAGTCTCTACATAGGCATGGAAGTATTTTAAATATACAATATATTCTATAGTATTCAGGAAGCACTTGGCACATCTCTAAGTGTATCAGACCCAAAACTGGAACGTAGTGGAAGAGTCAGGATAGTCTAAAAATGAATCCCTAACTAAAAGGAACACACAGGATTACTGTAGATAAAAAAGGTTAAAGAAGAGAAGCTAGAAATCAGTCAATAAATGTCTTAGGGATTAGCTTCGAGTGACTAGCCTCTGCGTGACTCTTTAAATTTTTCATGTTTGCAGCTTCCAAATTTTCCATTTTGAGAATAATACTTTCGCCTCCAAACCAGAGTGACTTGGGGACACAAAGGTAGAAGTCGATAATTTTCTTTGCCTATGTCTGAATATTTACAGTCAGAGGTAGAAAAGGAGGAGTCTGTCCCTTGTCTAGATGATGTCAATCCCCAGGTGTGGGATGTCTCCAGCCCTGGTTTAGCCATAAATGTTCCACCAGTAAAGATTTCTCTGAGACCAAATGCTCCCTAGCCCTGGAAAAGACAATATCCCTTAAAACCAGTAGCTCTTGAGGGTCTTAAACCATTAGTTAACAAATACCGAGATACTGGAACTCGAATCAGCTGTGAGTCCCCCTGCAACACCCCAATCTTGCCCGTTCAAAAACCAGATGGATCTTACCGATTCGTCCAGGATCTAAGAGCTGTTAATGAAGCTGTGGTTCCCATCCACCCCATAGTCCCAAACCCATATACCCCCCTATCCCAAGTCCCAGGAAATGACAAGTACTTCTCAGTCTTGGACCTTCAAGGTGCTTTCTTTTGCATTCCTCTCCATCCTGAATCCCAAATCTCTTTCCTTTTGAGTGGCGGGACTTGGAAACAAGAGAGACCATACAACTCTCTACTGGACTCGACTACCCCAAGGGTTTAGGGACAGCCCTCATATCTTCGGGACTTCCTCGGGGAGAGAACTAAGGGAATTAACTTTAACAAACAGTAGTCTAATACAGTATGTGGATGACTTGCTCATAGCTAGGCCAGATTTTACCAGCTCTCAAATGGACACTATTTAAAACGCTAACTTTCCTGTATGAAAAGGGTTATCGAGTATCCCTCAAGTAGGCTCAGATTAGCTTAACCCAAGTAAAATACCTTGGATTTATAATTACGGAGAGAAAAAGAATACCTGACCCCGAGGGGAGATCCCTCATCTTAAATAACCCGTACCCCCAAACAAAACAACAGCTTAGGGGATTTTTAGGAAGGACCGGGTTTTGCAGGATCTGGATTCCTAATTATGGCAATCTGGCCAGACCCCTATATGAAAATTTAAGGGGGAAAGAGGAAGAGCCACTCGACTGGCATGAGACCTGCAAGGTGGTCATTAATGCCCTAAAAGAGTCCATCACTACAGCCCCAGCTTTAGGCCTCCCCAACCTGGAGAAGCCTTTTAGACTCTATGTTTCTGGAAGGACAGGAACTGCTCTTGGGGTGTTAGGGCAGATGATGGGGCCCGTATTACAACCTGTGGCTTATCTCTCAAAATAACTAGATGAGGTGGCCAGAGGGTGGCCCACTTGCCTCCGGGCAGTAGCAGCCACCGCTCTTATGGTTAAGGAGGCATCTCAGCTGACCCTGGGTCAGCCCACCACAGTGTATACGCCACACCGGGTGCAAGCAGTCTTGGAAACGAAAGGGGACAGATGGATGACAGGGGGAAGGATCACCCAATACCAAGCCCTCCTCCTTGACACTCCAGAAATAAAGTTGAGGGTCTGCCAGACTTTAAATCCAGCAACCTTACTGCCAGATCCCCCTACCTCCCCTCTGGATCACCAATGCATACAAATCACAGACGAGTTATACTCTTCTCGCCGGGACCTATCAGAGACACCTTTATCTGACCCAGAGGAAAACTGGCACACAGATGGCAGCAGTTTTGTAGTAAAGGGAGAGAGGAAAGCAGGATATTCTGTAGTGAGCCTGGAAGAAACTAAGCAAAGTGGGTCTCTTCCCCCAGACTCCTCAGCCCAGAAAGCTGAAATTTTTACCCTGACAGAGCTTTGGAGTTAGGAGAAGGAAAGAGGATTAATGTGTGCATGGACTCTAAGTATGCGTTCCTCATTCTGCAGGCCCGTGCAGCAATTTGGAAAGAAAGAGGGATGCTCAGTGCCCGAAGCTCTGCTATTAAACACAAAGTGCTCATTCTCAGGCTCCTGGAGGCAGTCAAACTTCCTGCAAAATTAGCTGTCATCCACTGCAAGAGTCACCAAAAGGGGCAAGAAAAAGAGGCTCAGGGAAATAGGAAAGCTGATCAAGAGGCAGGACGAGCTGCCGGGGAAGCTACCTCTGCCACTGCTATCTGCCCCCTTTTCCCCAAGTAAACCCTGACTCCAGATTTTACCCCAGGGGGACATTCCCGATATGCTGAGCGGGGCTGGGAGATTGGGTCACATGGGTGGCTTCAGCCTGATCAGGCCCAAATAATACTCCCTGATTCTCAGGTTGAAAACATTACTAACTCCTTACATAAGAGCGCCCATTTTGGAAAAGATAATCTAGAAATCTTGCTTAAGCCTATTCTCTCCCATCCCCAGTTAGCTAAGGTTGTTAAACAAGTCACACAAAATTGTGACACCTGTCTAAAAAATAACCCAAAAAGCAGACCTCCTCTAATTACACCTGTCCAACATCGGGGATCATACCCAGGAGCGGACTGGCAAGTAGAATTTACAGCCATGCCCAAGACCCAAGCGTTTTCTTAATTGCTAGTCTTTATTGACACATTCACAGGATGGATCGAAGCGTTCCCTACTGAGACTGAGAGAGCTACAGAAGTCTGTAAAACTCTGCTGAAGGAGATAGTGCCTAGGTTTGGGCTGCCTCAGTCACTTCAGAGTGACAACGGGCCCTCAATTACAGCCACGATACCCCAGAACCTAGCCGCATGCTTAGGCATAAAATACCAGCTCCGCTCATCCTCGAGGCCTCAAGCTGCAGGAAAGGTAGAGAGAGCCAACCAGACTCTTAAAAGGGCTCTGGCTAAGCTATGTCAGAAACACATAATAAGTGGACACATATGCTGCCCAAAGCTCTCATGAGGATACGGACATCCCCCAAACGGCCACTATTGTTAAGTCCTTATGAAATGATGTATGGACGACCACTCTTAACTTCTGATTTGTTTCTTGACGAGGATGCCAATACACTCTTAAAACATATAATTGACCTGGGAAGGTTTCAGCAAGAACTCCAACGGTATGGAGAACAAACCACAGGAAGACTTGAAAAATCCCCAGGTAAAGCCAGGGGATCAAGTATCAGTAAAGACCTGGCAAGAAAAAGGGAGACCAAACCAGCTGTCCGAGAAATGGACAGGGCCATATCAGGTTGTTCTAGTGACTTCAACTGCTGTAAAAGTGAAGGGTCTATCTGCCTGGGTCCACAATTCTAGAATAAAACCCTATGGCCTACAGGAGGGGGAGACAGAAACTGAGACTCCAAAGCCAGAGGACAGCTATTCCTATGAACCTGTTGAAGATCTCAGGCTCTTGTTCAAGCAGAACCCCATCAATCCTGCCTCAGATAAGTAAAATGCATCATATGATGTTCTTCCTCTTTCTAATCACATCTCCCTGTATGGCTATAGATCTCTCCCTAAACGAGGCATGTTCACTTGCAAACCACACTGCTTCTCAACTGAACCTAAGCAGCCCGGGCTGCATCTGCATTAATGACAAAGTTTGGGGGTATGTCAAACCCATCCCAGGGTATCACTATCAAAGGCCCACCCTTCCAGCCGAGCTATGGGCTGTTACTCAGCACCCCCATATGGTCGTAATATGGCCTTTTGGGGAAAGGGGGAAAAAAAACTTCATGTCTTGGTACCAGCAACAACTGTCTCTATTTACCCCCTGGATGACATCTGCAATCCCACCTGAGCCCTTATTTTCTCTCATGACTAACATCCCCCAAGTGACCTTCCCTATCTCTCTAAAAAGCCACTCCCTAACAGGGGTGTCAGTGAGAAATCTAGACGACTCACAATGTGGGGTGACCGTCACTGTTGAAACTGATGGGAAAAACCGGGACAGGCCCTGCAGCTGGGAGACCAGCCGACGCCACCCCCGGCCAGCACGCGCCTGGCCCGGCCCGGGACGCTTCCTGCACCCAGAGCGGCCTGGTGAGTCTGCGGGAGCTCTGGCGGGGGTTGGAGAGGGGGGTGGCTTGAGCGGGGAGGACGTCTCGGTGCCCCCCCACCCCCCGCCCCCCACCATCCCGTTCGCTGCTCAGGGTCACGTGGCTCCGGACAACCGGGGCGTCGGCCCGGGGCCGCGGTCCCCGGAGATTCCTGCGGGCTTAGGGGCAGCCCAGCCGGGGCCCCAGGCGCCCATCCTGCCGGCTGTGCAAACCCCCTGGAGTGCCTCAGCCCCACCCTGTCCCCAAACCAAGGCCGGCCTTGCCCCCACGCCACAGGCCCAGCACAGGACCTTCCTGAGTGAGCGGACGAGGGACAGCCAGGCACACGGACAGGCACTCGCACGCACCCACGTCAGGTGAGACAGAGGCAGAAAGAGATGAGGGTTCAGAGAGACACCGGAAGACAGCGTGTGGGCAGGGGGGGCTTCGGGCAGGATGCCGGGCAGCTTCAGAGACCACCCGGCCCTGAGCAGAATACGCGATGGGGGCGGGGGGAGGCTGCCGAGCAGAGGCAGGCCTGCAGAGGCCCAGGTTGGGAGGGCACCTGAGATATCCGCGGTCCGCGCCCCTCCCAACCCAACCCCCTGAACGCACGCCCCTCTCCGACGAAAACTTCTCCGGAGTTTGATCACCTGAATTTCTATCCTTGTGCTGAACTGAGTGATGACAGTATATTGCACAGCTAGGTCATTTCCAAATAAATTAAGCTTAGTGTTTCACTGGACACCCGGACATGAATGCAGAGACCAGCACGGATGCATGGACACCAACCTTGGTAACTGGACAACCAATGGGAAATTACTGTCTGACTCAGGAGAGAGAAAGAAACCCGAACAGATGGAAAAATTGAACAGAAACACAAACTTTGCAAATCACACCCCAATTCAATTACCGAAAAAAACAACAACACTATAACCATTTTAGAAAAACAATAGACCTCTCCATGACCTTTGGTCCGGTGAGGAATTCTTAGACACAACAAAAAGAGCCACCTTTTCCAAATCGAGAATATGTTAGTTCACACATTGATTTTACATTGAAATGTGTATCAAATAAACTTAAAATCATTGACTCACTACATACCCATGGAAGTATTTTAAACATAAAATATGTTCTATAGTATTCAGGAAGCACTTGGCACATCTGTAAGTGTATCAGACCCCAAACTGGAACTTAATGGAAGAGTCAGGATAGTCTAAAAATGAATCCCTAACTAAAAGGAATACACAGGATTACGTAGATCAAAAAGGTTAAAGAAGAGAAACTAGAAATCAGTCAATAAATGTTTTAGGGTTTAGCCTAGAGTGACTAGCCTCTGCGTTACTTTTTAAATTTTTCATGTTTGCATCTTCCCAATTTTCCATGCTGAAAATAATACTTTCATATCAGTTTCGAGGTCAGTCTCACACTAAAGACAGTAAGAGTGGAATAAGAAATAAGAAATGCTTGGGGGAGGGGGGAAGAAATGCTTGAACTAAAGGTGGTACTGATGAAATTATTTGCAGGGCAGCCAAGGAGTCACAGATGTAGAGAACAGACTTATGGACACGGGCAGGGGGGAGGAAGGAGAGGGTGAGATGAATGCAGAGGAACATGGAAACATAGTACCATACGTTAAAAGAGATGCCAATGCAATTTGCTGTATGACTCAGGGGACTCAAACAGGGGCTCTGCAACAAGCTAGAGGGGTGGAATGGGGAGGAGGAGACGGGAGAGAGGTTCAGGAGGGAGGAGACCTATGTAAACCTGTGGCTCATTCACGTTGATGTTTGGCAACAAAATTCTGTAAAGCAACTATCCTTCAATTGAAAGAAAAAGTCATGTTTGGACTTTCCAAACAAGGTCTTGTGTACTTCTAGCATGGCCTTCTGTTTCGTGCTGCCATCCTTAATTCATTCTTCCATATCATTAAACAGACTAGTCAAGTTTTTCCCAAAAGCATCTTGAGCTCCTGCATCATGCTGATCAAATGCCTTCTCTCGATCCAGTATAGAATGGAGACCAAAGAAACCTTTTGTCGTTTCTTCAAGTGATTGAAGCCACTCTATGTGATTTTTAAAAATAAATGTGGATAAGACGGATATGACCAAAGCAATCTAATGACAATATCTGTGCTTCATTAAAGACTTCTGCAGAGAACTAGTAAATTTATTGTATAGTATCAGAAGAATTTTTTAAATCCACACCACCATTTCTTTCACCTCCGGTAGCCATCTAGACAAGGAAAACTGATTTTACCAATCAATGTCCCTAGTTCTGCTCCCTCACCGATTTTTACCCAATATGTGTTACTCAGGCAGGAGACCCTGGTTCAATTCCTGGGTCAGGAAGATCCGCTGGAGAAGGGATAGTCTACCCACTCCAGGATTAGTGGGCTTCCCTTGTGGCTCAGTTGGTAAAGAATCATTCCTCTGTACCAAGAGTAGCTCAACTCCTCTCAAAGTAAATACAGGACGGTAGTAACTATGCAGGACAAAGCTGATTCTGTACATTTATACTACTCGCTCATGAGCTTGACAGAGGTTCTAGATCTGTTACCACATTTTTTTTTTTTTAAGTGATATCCGAATATGCAGGTGAAAGTGGCTCAGGTCATGCCTGACTCTTTGCGGCCCCAAGGACTACACAGTCCATGGAATTCTCTAGGCCAGAATACTGGAGTGGGTAGCCTATCCCTTCTCCAGGGGATCTTCCCGACCCAGGACTCAAAGCGGGGTCTCCTGCGTTGCAGGCAGATTCTTTAGCAACTGAGCTAGTAGGGCTTCCCTGGTGGCTCAGTTGCTAAAGAATATCTGCATAACTGTCTATCGATTTGGAATTAGCAATCTGTCTGTGAGCAGGGCCGGTCATAAGCAGCTTCTGTGAGAAAACAGAAGCATGTCTGCCTGACTTGCTTCTCTGGGGAGCTTTCACAGTTCTTGCGCTAGTGCACATGGCAAGTTTCTAAGTGAGAAAGTAATGGCTATTATCACAGCTGGCCACTGAGGTACTTAATGGCAGAGGCAATCCCAGCTCTGCCAAGCAGTAGCTATCACGAAATCAGCTATTGTCATTGTAGCCAAGTTCCGTGAATTTGTGGTGTTATTTGCTGTGTTCTTCAAGAAGATGCCTTCGCCCTGCCAGTAAGACATATTTCCATAACACACAGCCATGCACTCAATCGATGTGCATCCTCCAGTAAAGCCCAGCCCCAATGTCCTAGAGGAGCCTCTCTGCCCATTGTCATAAGCCAGTCTAATTTGTGTGAGACCGTGAAAACTCAGTGTCTTTATTACGCTTGTGCTTCTGACGGGAGGTCTGAGAAGGCACTTCTGAAGGTTTATTCCTACCAGTCGTTGTCATATTTATCGAGTCTTTATTTTATATTTTTTCTTATTTTTTACTTCTACAAGTTTCTTGCTACCAACCCGTCTCCCTCCAACCTCGTGCACACACGGTCAGTCATGGAATCCCGTGGACTTCAGCCCGCCAGACAACTCTGCCCATGGATTTTTCCAGGCAAGAATACTGGAGTGGGTTGCCATTTCCTTCTCCATGTATGGAGTCTTTAAAGATTCCATCACTGAGGTGTTGCTTCTCCACTTGTACATGCCCTTCCTCCCTAAGTGCAGTAGAAGTCATCCCCACTTCCCAACATGTCTGTCTTCCGTCCTCTGGAGTATATATTGCTTGAGCTCACCACAGCGTCAGGATATTCTAGAAACCCTTCTGATTGCAGTCTCTTCGGGAGGTTACAAGTGCTTCAAACCTCAGAATTTTACAAAGCACTTTTTACGACCTCAGCTGAAAGGGAAGTCAACACTCAGTGAAAGTCACAGGCTTCCATGGCCTGGACTTGATTATGGGCTGTGCTTTCATAATCATCGTGTTTCCGATACCAACTAAGATGTCACTGAGAAATTTTTTTCTTTCTCATCATTGTATCTTTCATGTTTATTTAGATATATTATGGGTTTTCCTATATATCTTCCCTTAGGGATGAGGGTCTTAAGTCAGTAGAACTTACTACAACTGATTTCCAGTTAGCTGTGTTAGGACAGGAAAAAGAATGACCAGCTGCTGGATTCTTAAGATTACGTATGAAAATATGATTCGTTTTACTGTGTGAAGTCATCCAATTCTAACTTTCTGAAATAGGAATTCAGAAAAATCAAAAAAAATCGCCTAACTACTAGGTGTACTCCCATCCAAGTACTGACCAGGCCCGACCCTGCTCAGTTTCCCAGATCACAGGAGAGAGGGCACGTTCAGGGTGGTATGGCCTTAGACCGAGGCGGCTGCCAGGCGCCCCAGGAGACCCGCGTTGCGCCTCCCTTGCGATCTGACCTGCCGGTCGGGCCTGGGGCTGCAGTTCTCCAGCGGGCGCGCTGCACTTGAGCCGCACAACCCGCGACTGGACTCCGGCCGGCCAGAGCCTGCAGCTCGGCGGCCAGCGGAGGGCGCCCCCGCTCCGCACACCGTAAGCCCAGGCCAGCACCAGTCTGGCACGGCCAGCCGGGGCCTGGCGTGCCTGCGGAACCTGGGGTGGGGGGAGGGGGGGTGGGCAGAGCAGCGAGGATATCTCGGTGCCCCCTCACCCCCTGTCACTCACCATCCCGTTCGCTGCTCAGGGTCAGGTGGCTCCGGACGAGCGGGGCTTCGGCCCGGGTCCGCGGTCCCCGGAGCCTCCTGGGGCTTAGGGGCAGCCCAGCCGGGGCCCCAGGCGCCCGTCCTGCCGGCTGTGGAAACCCCCTGGAGCGCCTCAGCCCCGTCTTTTCGCCCTACCAAGGAGGCCCTGCCCCCACGCCGCGGGCCCAGCACAGGACCTTCCTGGGAGAGCAGGCGAGCGACAGCCAGGGACACGGACAGGCACTCGCACGCACCCACGCTAGGTGAGACAGAGGCCGAAAGAGTCGAGGGTTCAGAGAGAGACTGGAAGACAGCGTGTGGGCAGGGAGGGCCTCGGGCAGGATGCCGGGCAGCTACAGAGACCACCCGGCCCTGAGCAGCCAAAGCGATGGGGGCGGGGGGAGGCCACTGAGCAGCAGCTGACCTGGAGTGGCCCAGGGTGGGAGGACACCTGAGACCTCCGCGCTCCGCGCACCGCCACCTCCCCCCAACCCCCTGCACGCATGCCACGCCGGGGCGCTCTGACACTAGCTTCTCTGGAGTTTTGTCACTTGAATTTCTCTCCCTCTGCTCAACTGAGTGATGACAGTGTATTGAACAGCTAGGTCATTTCCAAATAAATTAAGCTTAGTGTTTCACAGGACACCCGGACATGTATGGAGAGACCAGCACGGATGCATGGACACCAACCTTGGTAACTGGACAACCAATGGGAAATTACTGTCTGACTCAGGAGAGAGAAAGAAACCCGAACAGATGGAATGAAATGAACAGAAACACAAGCTTTGCAACTCACACCCTAATTCAATTACCAGAAAATAAACAACACTATAACCATTTTAGAAAAACAATAGACCTCTCCATGACCTTTGGTCGGGTGAGGAGTTCAAACACACACCAAAAAAAAAGCCAACTTTTCCAAGTCGTGAATATGTTAGTTCACACATTGACTTTTACATTGAAATGTGTAACAAATAAACTTAAAATCATTGACTCACTACATAAGCATGGAAGTATTTTAAACATAAAATATGTTCTATAGTATTCAGGAAGCACTTGGCACATCTCTAAGTGTATCAGACCCAAAACTGGAACGTAGTGGAAGAGTCAGGATAGTCTAAAAATGAATCCCTAACTAAAAGGAACACACAGGATTACTGTAGATAAAAAAGGTTAAAGAAGAGAAGCTAGAAATCAGTCAATAAATGTCTTAGGGGTTAGCTTAGAGTGACTAGCCTCTGCGTGACTCTTTAAATTTTTCATGTTTGCAGCTTCCAAATTTTCCATGGTGAGAATAATACTTTCGCCTCCAAACCAGAGTGACTTGGGGACACAAAGGTAGAAGTCGATAATTTTCTTTGCCTATGTCTGAATATTTACAGTCAGAGGTAGAAAAGGAGGAGTCTGTCCCTTGTCTAGATGATGTCAATCCCCAGGTGTGGGATGTCTCCAGCCCTGGTTTAGCCATAAATATTCCACCAGTAAAGATTTCTCTGAGACCAAATGCTCCCTAGCCCTGGAAAGACAATATCCCTTAAAACCAGAAGCTCTTGAGGGTCTTAGACCATTAGTTAACAAATACCGAGATACTGGAATTCGAATCAGCTTTGAGTCCCCATGCAACACCCCAATCTTGCCCGTTCAAAAACCAGATGGATCTTACCGATTCGTCCAGGATCTAAGAGCTGTTAATGAAGCTGTGGTATCCATCCACCACATAGTCCCAAACCCATATAACCTCCTATCCCAAGTCCCAGGAAATGCCAAGTACTTCTCAGTCTTGGACCTTCAAGGTGCTTTCTTTTGCATTCCTCTCCATCCTGAATCCCAAAAACTCTTTGCTTTTGAGTGGCGGGACTTGGAAACTAGAGAGACCATAAAACTCTCGACTGGACTCGACTACCCCAAGGGTTTAGGGACAGCCCTCATATCTCCGGGACTTCCTCGGGGAGAGAACTAAGGGAATTAGCTTTAACAAACAGTAGTCTAATACAGTATGTGGATGACTTGCTCATAGCTAGGCCAGATTTTACCAGCTCTCAAATGGACACTATTTAAAACGCTAACTTTCCTGTATGAAAAGGGTTATCGAGTATCCCCCAAGTAGGCTCAGATTAGCTTAACCCAAGTAAAATACCTTGGATTTATAATTACGGAGAGAAAAGGAATGCCTGACCCCGAGGGGAGATCCCTCATCTTAAATACCCCGTACCCCCAAACAAAACAACAGCTTAGGGGATTTTTAGGAAGGACCGGGTTTTGCAGGATCTGGATTCCTAATTATGGCAATCTGGCCAGACCCCTATATGAGAATTTAAGGGGGAAAGAGGAAGAGCCACTCGACTGGCATGAGACCTGCAAGGTGGCCTTTAATGCCCTAAAAGAGTCCATCACTACAGCCCCAGCTTTAGGCCTCCCCAACCTGGAGAAGCCTTTTAGACTCTATGTTTCTGGAAGGACAGGAACTGCTCTTGGGGTGTTAGGGCAGATGATGGGCCCGTATTACAACCTGTGGCTTATCTCTCAAAATAACTAGATGAGGTGGCCAGAGGGTGGCCCACTTGCCTCCGGGCAGTAGCAGCCACTGCTCTTATGGTTAAGGAGGCATCTCAGCTGACCCTGGGTCAGCCCACCACAGTGTATATGCCTCACCGGGTGCAAGCAGTCTTGGAAACGAAAGGGGACAGGTGGATGACAGGGGGAAGGATCACCCAATACCAAGCCCTCCTCCTTGACACTCCAGAAATAAAGTTGAGGGTCTGCCAGACTTTAAATCCAGCAACCTTACTGCGAGATCCCCCACTTTCCTTCTGGATCACCAATGCATACAAATCACAGACGAGTTATACTCTTCTCACCGGGACCTATCAGAGACACCTTTATCTGACCCAGAGCAAAACTGGTACACAGATGGCAGCAGTTTTGTAGAAAAGAGAGAGAGGAAAGCAGGATATGGTGTAGCGAGCCTGGAAGAAACTAAGGAAAGTGGGTCTCTTCCCCCAGACACCTCAGCCCAGAAAGCTGAACTTTTTCCCTGACAAGAGCTTTGGAGTTAGGCGAAGGAAAGAAGATTAATGTGTATATGGACTCTAAGTATGCTTTCCTCATTCTGCATGCCCATGCAGTAATTTGCAAAGAAAGAGAGATGCTCAGTGCCCGAAGGTCTCCTATTGAACACAAAGAGCTCATTCTCAGGCTCCTGGAGGCAGTCAAACTTCCTGCAAAATTAGCTGTCATCCACTGCAAGAGTCACCAAAAGGGGCAAGAAAAAGAAGCTCAAGGAAATAGGAAAGCTGATCAAGAGGCCGGACGAGCTGCCGGGGAAGCTACCTCTGCCACTGCTATCTGCCCCCTTTTCCCCAAGGAAACCCTGACTCCAGATTTTACCCCAGGAGGACATTCCCGATATGCTGAGCAGAGCTGGGATATTGGGTCACATGGGTGGTTTCAGCCTGATCAGGTCCAAATAATACTCCCTGATTCTCAGGTTTAAAAAATTACTAACACCTTACATAAGAGCACCCATTTTGGAAGAGATAATCTAGAAATCTTGCTTAAGTCTATTCTCTACCATCCCCAGTCAGCTAAGGTTGTTAAACAGGTCACACAAAATTGTGACACCTGTCTAAAAAATAACCCAAAAACCAGACCTCCTCTAATTACACCTGTCCAACATCGGGGATCATACCCAGGAGCGGACTGGCAAGTAGAATTTACAGCCATGCCAAAGACCCAAGGGTTTTCTTATTTGCTAGTCTTTATTGACACATTTACAGGATGGATCGAAGCGTTCCCTACTGAGACAGAGAGAGCTACAGAAGTCTGTAAAGCTCAGCTGAAGAAGATAGTGCCTAGGTGTGTGCTGCCTCGGTCACTTCAGAGTGACAATGCGCCGTCATTTACAGCCACGATATCCCAGAACCTAGCCGCATGCTTAGGCATAAAATACCGGCTCCGCTCATCCTGGAGGTCTCAAGCTTCAGGAAATGTAGAGAGAGCCAACCAGACTCTTAAAAGGGCTCTGGCTAAGCTATGTCAAGAAACACATAATAAGTGGACACATAGCCCTCATGAGGGTATGGACATCCCCCAAACGGCCACTATTGTTAATTCCTTATGAAATGATGTATGGAGGTCCATTCTGAACTTCTGATTTGTTTTTTGACGAGGATGCCAATACACTCTTAAAACATATAATTGACCTGGGAAGGTTTCAACAAGAACTCCAACGGTATGGAGAACAAATCCTCCCTAAACCACAGGAAGACTTGAAAAATCCCCAGGTAAAGCCAGGGGATCAAGTATCATTAAGGACCTGGCAAGAAAAAGGGAGTACAAACCAGCTGTCCGAGAAATGGACAGGGCCATATCAGGTTCTTCTAGTGACTTCAACTGCTGTAAAAGTGAAGGGTCTATCTGCCTGGGTCCACAATTCTAGAATAAAACCCTATGGCCTACAGGAGGGGGAGACAGAAACTGAGACTCCAAAGCCAGAGGACAGCTATTCCTGTGAACCTGTTGAAGATCTCAGGCTCTTGTTCAAGCAGAACCCCATCAATCCTGCCTCAGATAAGTAAAATGCATCATATGATGTTCTTCTTCTTTCTAATCATATCTCCCTGTATGGCTATTGATCTCTCCCTAAACGAGGCATGTTTACTTGCAAACCACACTGCTTCTCAACTCAACCTAACGAGCCCATGCTGGATTTGCATTAATAGCAAATTTTGGGGGTATGGCTTCTTCCCTCAAGCCTCATGAATCAGTCTCTGCTACCTTCAAACTCTTCTGCAGCTTCCTCACCTCTCTCAGCCTTCAGAGAACTGAAGAGACTTACGAGAGTTTTAAGGCTTCCCTTGTAGCTCAGTCGGTAAATCTGCCCTCAATGCGGGAGACCCGGGTTCAATCCCTGTGTCATGAAGTTCCACTGGAGAAGGAAATGCCAACCACTCCCAGTACTCTTGTCTGGAGAATCCCACAGACATAGGAGCCTGGCAGGCCACTGTCCATGGGGTTGCAGAGAGTCAGATGCGACTTAATGACTAAATCATCATCAGGGTTTGCTCAAGATTTGGCTTTGGCTTAAGGGTCATTCAAACTTTTTCCGCATCATCAATAAGGTTGTTTCACTTTCTTATTATTCCTGTGTTCACGAAATAGCCCTTTTACTTTCAAGAACTTTTCTTTTGCACTCACACCTTGACTAACCAGCACAGAATTCTAGTTGTCAGCCTATCTTGGCTGTCAACACACTTTCCTCACTAAGCTCATAATCATTTCTAGCTTTTGGTTTCAAGTAAGAGATACGCAACTCTGCCTTTCACTTGAACACCTGGTGCCTCAGATGGTAAAGAATCTGACCCAATGCAGTAGGCTGGGGTTTGATCCCTTGGTCAGGAGGATCCCCCAGAGAGGGAAATGGCAACCCACTCCAGTATTCTTACCTGCAGAACTCCATGGACAGAGAAGCCTGGCGAGCTACAATCCAGGGGTCACAAAGAGTTGGATACAACTGAGTGACAAACACACATACACTCAGAGGCCACTGCAGGGTTATTAACTGCCCTAATTTCAATACTGCTGAGTCTCAGGAAATAGGGAGACCTGAGGAGAAGGAGAGAGATAGGGAATGGCTGGCTGGTGGGGCAGTCAGAACACACATATTTTACTAAGATCACTGCACTATCTCCTGTGGGCACGGTTCATTATTACAATTAATTACAAACTCCGAAACAATGACAACAGTATTATCAAAAGTCACCGATCACAGCTCACTCTAAGAAATAACAATGAAAAAGTGTGAAATACTGCGAGAATCACCAAACTGACACAGAGACCCAGAGTGTGCAAATGCTACTGGAAAGATGACGGACACCCTCAGTGCAGGGCTGCCGCAGAACTTCAGTTTCCAAAAACTGAATTTGCAGGTACAATAAAACACGGTCTACTTGTATGCTAAAGTATCGACAATGGGCATTTTTTCAAGCAGTTTAAGAAAAGAGAAGTTCTTTGTACTGCAATTGTAATTTTTCTCCAAGTCTGAGATTGTTTCAAAACAAAAGTAAACAAAAATACAAACAGAGACACACAAACATACATATATACAGGGAGTCTTCACTTTTGCAACTAATGTTAACTGAAATTTGCGTACATCAGAATCCTGACTTCATAAGTGCACAACTCCAGAACAGGCATGGCAGTTTGTTACAGTGTGGAAATTGAGAGTTTTTTAAAAATATAAAAAAATTTAACAAGATTTTGTACACTTAATTTCTCCACTGAAGTATATTCTACCTAATTTTATACAGAAATGTCACACACATAAAACTGTTAATAAAATCAGAGGTTTCAAAAACAAAGAAAAATGTTCTATTTCTTAAACTAGAGTAATGTTTTATTATTATTCTTCAGAATTTAGTTAAAAATTAGTCTTTTCAAACCATTCAAAATTTTATAAATGACAATTAAAATTAACCTTAAAACCTTGCACTGGCTCTGGAAAAGACACTTCCATTTGGGAATGATATCTCTGTCCAAAGATTCCTTTTCCCTTTTAACTACTATTTCCATCATTAATGGCAAGATCATACAATTCTTCCTTCAGTGTTTGGAAGAAATGATCATGAAGATACTAAATGAAAACTGCAAGGACCAAATCAGAGTATGTTGGGTCTATAAAAGGAGAAGCCAAAAGAATATATATATAATCATTTGTGAAGACACAGAAGTTATCCAAAAGAATACATTTAGAAACTAAGGAAGGGACATGGATGACTGGCAGACAGAGACTGGATGGACACTTTTACTGTTATCCTTCTGTTCTTCTACACTGTCCTGTGGGACTTTCCTAGTGGTCCAGTGGTCCAGAATATGCCACCCAGTAGGGGATACAGGTTCAATCCCTGGTCTGGGGAGGTTCCACAGGGCAGCTAAGCCTGTGTGCCAGAACTAACGAAGCCCTCGAGCCCATGCTCTGCAACAAGAGGAGCCGCCGCAGAGAGGGGCCCGCGTCCCACAGCTGAAGAGCAGCCCCAGATAGTAATCCCCACTTGCTGCAACTGGAGGAAGCCTGTACATGGTGAAGACCTCATACTGCCGTATATACATAAGTAAATTCTTAAATGTGTTAAGTAGGTAAGTAAATAAATTATACTTTGTGAAGAAAATCTACTCAGAAAAAAAAAGGTCCGATTTAAAAAAAAAAAAAAAAACAACACTTCAGACTAAGCAGATAGAACAAACTAAGCAAACTCACGCCATTGACTAGTAACTTTTTCAAATGAAATAATAATAAAAAATCAATTTTTACACTAAGGCTGTCAAAAACTACATATATTTCAAATAATTTCATGTGATAAGGCCAACTTAAAGGCAAATTTTATCGAAAATAGAACTGGAATCTTCATTTAACTTCAAAAGCTAAGAAAGAAACTTTCAGATTTTTCCTAATTTATGTCTTAACATTTCAAAGACAGCATCCTTGAAGTTTAATACATGTTCTTGCCAATGTACACTCAGAAATATAACCAATCACATTTTCACGACATCTGTGTCTTTACACAGATGACGTGATTCAGAAAAATTAAAATTGTCAGAGAGAGATTATTGGAGTTGTTCAAGTTATCAAACTAGACACTTAACAAGTCTCTGTCTGGAATCTGGGGCCCACTGATCAATCCCCATACCACGCTTTCCCCAATCCATGCATGAGGTAGTTTAAAAACATCAGAAACAAGCTTACAGAACACTTACTGACACTAAACCCAACCCTTCAAATCCAGCAGTGTGCAAGGCTTCACTCTCTGCATGTACTATGGATTAAGATAAAATGCCAGATATTAAATATGCAGGTTGGTTACCCAACTCCTTAGTTTTCATTGTTTCTAATCCACTATTTTTTGAAAGCCAATATATGAACATAGTTAGGCACTAGGTGATACAGAGAAGAAAGTGTCCCTGGCATGACCCAAGTATTGTGATCACAGTCAAACAAAACCATGAGAGAAATGTGTTAAATGTCTACAAAAGGTGTAGCCCTAAGATACAGGAAGAATGTAAAGAGTATTCTGGAAAAGAATGAAAGAAGTCGTCAATAGATCAGCTGAATAAAATCAATTGGTACAGCAATAAAACAGATTCAGGTTCTAGAGACGACCCTGTTGAGAACACTTACAAAGGTTATCTTTTGTTTGGAAAGGCTATGGCCGAGCAATTACGAGTTACAAGGAAAGAAGTTCCCAAGGACTTCAGTGCCCCAACCAAAACCTTATGAATCATTAAAAAAAAAAAAAAATGCTAGCACAGAACACAACCTCGGAATGTGCAAGAAAGGTTCCAACCAACATTATTTGGAATGACACAACTACAATTCTACTGGGCAAGTACCTTTCAATGCAAGGAAAGAAACTGAAGAAATAAATAAAAGAAATTAACTAATATATAAATATCTTACAGACTCAAATCCTTAGTACCAGTATTTATGATGCTTTACATATTTATATATTTGTAACGTAAAACAATTCTGACTATTAGCGTAAAATATCAGCCCTATAATTTCAATTTAAAACAGAATTAACAGCTAACCTAGACTTGTAATTTTAATTTGAATTTCACTATAAATAGTACTGAAACTTAAGATATTAATATGTACCATGCTTGTAAGTTTATTAAATGTTTTAAGATTTACCATAACATTTGTGAAGGTTTGTCTGAAAACTGAACTACTTACCAAATAGTGAATATATTAAGTTATTTAAACAGTTTTTTAAAGTTTTAAATATGTATGTAAAAGGGATGCAATATAGTTTAAGTCTCCTTTTAAAATGATTCCCTAAACTTACTATATGTATCGAAAAAGATTTGTTAAGTTGAACTTTAAAATTTAAGGGAAATTTGGGGTTTAAAATGTAACTTTGATAAACTACATACTAATTCTTTAAAACCAAAGGAGCTTCCAAATAATTATTTCTGTTTAGAAAAACCCACCTTCAAGGATACAAAATCCTACTTAACTCTTATTAATCCTTCAGTATCTACGTAAAATTCTTCCCTTTCCATGAAGTCTTTCCTCTTTTTCCTTTTACCCTATACTAGGCAAAAAGAAAATAAATGTGTCTCTATCATTCAAACTGCTAATTTATTCTATTCTAGTGGCATAACTTTATGAAAACTCTTCTTTCAGGAATCCACATCGCCTATCCAAGGGTCACACGCACTTTCAGAACAGGGACTGTGCTTTATACTGCTCTCAACCTCTAGAAACATCTTACACAAGGCAACGCTAGCACACAGTAACTATTGGCGGTGGATGAACTGAATTCTAACAATCTTCCATGCCTTTCCAAATGGACCATTACCTCTGTTATGTCCCAATGGTGTGAAAACTGATCCAAGTCAGTGAGGTAAAGTAGCACGGGAGAAAGCTGCGTCTGGATGACATGGGGCACTCCTCAAAGGCTCTGAAGCCAAGTCAGTTCCTCTTTTGAAAACCCTAATTTGAGTATAAAGAAATCCAATTTAAAATAAATCACAAAGCAAGTAACATTCTTAAGTAATTTTTAAAAAATAGACATGTATCTTCAAGTTAAATTCTTCAAGCTAACAAGCTATTTTCTCTGAATTTCTGTACTTTATGTATTATTTTAAAAAATGAAATGCCAGCGATGTAGTAAAATTCATATAATTATGTACACAAAGATTTGACCTGAATCAAATGTGTAATACATCAAGAAACAATATTATATCCCTTAAACTGAGGGCTTTGCCACCTTTATACTTAAATAAGTGTGAAAGACATAATCATTCTAATTAATGTCAGGTTTAAAAAAGCAAATGAACAAGAAAAACAATATGCTCCTTCATACGTATACCAAACTCTGTATTCTTACATAATAGCCTTTCAAGTGTCTTAAAACTATTCCATCCCCCCTAAGTCTATTTCTTCAACAATTACTGTGTACTTCCTTCTACCTATTCCATATAATAAGATTTCTGATTCTCTTACCACCTCTATTACACCTAGTCTGACCTATACAAACAACTTGCCCAAGTCCCTCCTGAAAGACAGCTCTTAGAATGATCAGAATACGAGCACAATGTGGTCTGACCCTAGCTACCTGCTTTGATGTTTTCAGATCACTGTACTTCCATGAACATGCCCTAAAGAGCCATCATCTAGTTGGGAAGCCATATCACACTCCTGGCTGATTCCTAATGAGTTTCCTAAAACCACTAAACCCTTTGACAGGTACTACTAATTAAAACATCAAGCCCTCACATCCATCTCAAACGCATACATCCAAAACTATCAAACAAACATGTACAAGTCTACTTGTTACTTGTTTCTTTTATATAATATTTATCTTGCTACATTCAGCTCCTTATCAGAACTTTTCAAGCTATTTTTGGATTCTGACAACATATTTCAATAAGTCTCTTAATTTTAAGTCTTCAGAAAATTTCAAACACTGTCATCTTTATCATCCAGTTACAAAACAAAACTACCAAAGACAGTATGATCATTTAAAACAACAGTAATAATACTTACTAATCTAACACATCAAGACTCATTTTACTAATTTTTCTCTGACATCAATGGAAAGCAAAATATGGCTAATTAAAATGTGATGTTTTTCCTAACACACCGAACATGTTAAACATGCTTAAAATGGATATTCTGTTCCCCATCTTATTAAGCTATGCAGTGAGGTCCAAAACTTAGACCCAAACAGGTAAGACAGTAAATCTCAGGAGAATTTTCATACTAGGTTCTTTTCCTTTCCTTAACTTGGTGGATCAGGGCAGTTACCTGTAAGTGTTGAAAATAAGAAGCTGAAATAGTCCTCATTACTGATGTTTAACTGATCACTTCCATTCCATTCTTTCACTGAAGACTTCCATCCAGAAAATGATGATCTACAATAAATAATGGAGACCTAGTACTAGAAGTGACCAAATTGAAGACTCAGGAATAAAGCACAGAATATATGACTATTCTTTATGGAATACAAGTATAATTTAAGAGCTCAGTCAAAAATCCGTAGCATGTATCATCTTTACATGTAAGGGGGTTCAAGTATCGTAATATGGAAAATATAATTTCTAACATATGTTTATGTAAAGTTTCCTTGAAAAGCATAACCAGCCCACTTATATGGTACAACTGGAAAATTTTTCCACACCACTCAAAACTCAGTTTCAAGGAGCCAAGGTGAAGTTCTGCTTTTCAGTAGTAGGTTCAGCTGCTATGTATTTACTACCTCATCTTCATTAAAAAAAAAAAAAAAAAAAAGTCTTACCTTGTTTATATGAATGAGCTAAGTTTAAACAAGCTCCTGCTCCCTACCTAAACCAAAGCATCTTAACTAGGTAAAGAATACTTCAATTTAAAGCCACTCTGCAATAACTATGCACTCCTATACTTTGCGAGGCTTTATAACTAGTCTACGTCACAATACTGCAGCTAAAGTATTGGTAGTGGACTTAAGGGAATAGCTAAACATAAAGCAGCTTCTCATTAAATGAAGATTATCTGGTTCCTGCTATGAGATCAGTTTCCAGTGATACCTTTAAAAACTCTCCTCAAGGTAAGACTAAGAAGGAATACAGCAAATGTCAGCCATGAATACAGCAAAAAAACAAAAAGCTGAGAATAATCAGATCCAAAAAGCTATCTTTTTGGATAGCTTTTTGTGACAAATTTTTTTTTTGGGACAAACTTTTATAATAGAAATCTGAATAAATGTCAAGACAAAATAAGGAGTTTCTAATTCAATGAGAAGCACTTTTTTTTTTTTAACCACTGAAACAACTGTATTTATTAACATTCTTAAAAGTTGGGGAGTTAAAAATAATGGCAACATTTTTCTGAATCACTTCTACTTAAAGGACTTCTCTTTGCTTAAAGGGCTATGGGAGAGAATATCACAAGCTAAGAGGTTATAAAAAGTCAGAGATGCTCAATGGAAATGAGTACAAAATGGGTGATTAGAAAAGAAGCTAATATCCTCTTATACCCAGTGAACACTGTGCTGTCCAGTGGCTAAAAAGAGTAGCAAATCCATTTAAAAATCTAGTTTGGACAAAAGACAAGCAATGTATCACTCTGTCCTTAAAACTACAATGACCACACATACTGGCCACACCAGAACAGTTCTGAGACTAGAAGGGATGCTATATCAATTATGCTTGGACAACAGAAGCAAACCAGACCTGCTCCTGGCAGGCCAGCTCACATATTCACCCTGCTTCAAAACCAGGCTGAATTTCTCAGTAATTTCTCCCTTCTCTGGTATTTTTATCTAACAGCATAGACTACGTTTCCACATGCATGTCTCATGTTCCCCAAACCAGCTGTAAATGAACTAGGGGCAGAGAGGGCAAGAAGAGTAACGGTCAGCAGAACACCACAGGTAGATGGAGAGGAAAAACTCAAAAAACCTCTAAGTGAATAGTGAAAAAGGCAGGAACAGCAATTCTAAGTACAGTTTTTAAGACAAACTAAACACCAACAACTCTAAGGTGATGGTTTTTTCACACACTGAACAAACGGAGATGGTCTGGTGGTGACCTGCTCTCCGATGAACTTCCCCTGCTGGAGACAACAGTGTCAGAACGCTAACACCCAGAGTGAACTAGACCACAGAGCCCAATTAATATAGCAGATGAGAATCAGAAATTATTGAAGGAATATTTCAGGAAAAGGAGCCTGCCAACAGTCCTTGGCACAGACGGAGCTGAGGAGTGGGATGCCTCAGGTGAACGGTGCAGGTGGGAGACAGTGAGAAAGCTAGCTGGTTTACCGTCACCATCAAGGACGGAGGGGAAAACCAAAGACGTGAAATAACCCAGGTGATGTCTAAGGAACGGTATTCCTTAGAAGAACATCATTCCTTAAGAATAACCGAACATTATTCTTCAATTCTAAATCTAGGAAAAGTGATGCAATGATAATACCACTGGCCTGGGAAAGTTGAAAAGGCCCCATCTTGTTTTAATTTTTAAAGAGATTAGTTTGAATAGGGACAATACATCGACAGAAAGAGAAGTCTACTAAGACTCTGTGCAAATGCTAAAAGGCAAAGTTTAACTTGGTACACTTTTAACTACATGACAACTTGCTTTTGATGATTATAAACTTCTATTACCATTACTTGTAAATTAATATTTTCTCAGTACTCACCACAAACCCACAAAAAAATGTAAAAAAAGACTTGTGAAAAAATCCTTGACCAAAGTTATTGAGCACAAGTCAATCGTAATTAATGCCAAAAAAGATACTAAATACAAGTTCTAAAGAGAATTAATTTTAAGAGGTGTTCAAAAGTCACATTTAAATGAATGCCAAAACAGATCCTCCACAAGTTCTATCATGGAAAATGAGTGCCCTCTACTGGAAGTTAACAGTCATAAAACCACTTAAGTTAAATTGTATTTCTTAAAGACCTGGCATTTAGTACTGAACTAGACAAAGAGGGGTTTCATATATAGACAACATATTGCAAACAGCTCTCTTTTGCTAAAAGGAAAAAGTAATTATCAGTTATGAAGCACAATTTGGGCGACAACATTCAAACATACGTCTTATCCTGGTACGAAGAGACTGGCAAACAAAGCTAAAGAAAGTCTACTAATAAAGCGAGCCACTCCTGTTTAATTGGGGCAGAGGATCTGCACAAGAAGCCACAAAGAAGCTAGTTTTTAAATTTTTCAGCTACAGCCCAGATTCAACTCCTGCCTAAAACTGTATCAGACCCTGGCCTTGAGCCACAATCAGTAACAAATGGCTGAATATGAAAGTACTATGCCTGATACAAACATTACATTTTAAAGGATACTTTGAACACTAGCAACATGAAACATTATTAGTTTTAAGACCTTTGAGAGTAAAACACCACAGTCACATTCTGGAAAGTAGCTCCTTGAAAAATTAAACAGAAAATTAACATATGATTCAGCAATTCTACTTCTGGGTATACAGCCAAAAGAATTAAAAGGATTCAAACAGGTGTCTGCACACCAATGTTTATAGCTGCATTATTTGTAACAGCCAAAAGGCAGAACAACCGAGTATCCATTAACAGATGAATATATCAAAATCATGAAGACAAAATAGTGGTAAACAAGGGCTGGGAGAAGGGGAAATAATCAGTACAGAGTTTCAGTCTGCAACGATGACAGTGCTGGAGATGAATAGTGGTAGCAGTCGCACAACAGTGTGAATGTACTTAATGCCCCAAACAATTCTCACTGTATACCTAAAACTGGTTAAAATGGGAAGTTTTAGGTTATGTATATTTTGCCACACACACACACACCCACCCACCCACCCACAGATATTTTAATGATTCCCTGTCTGAGTCCGCAAGCTTTTATTTCACCACCTACATTGAACTGAGCTCCCTTCCAAAAAGAAAGACCTGTATTACAATTTCATAACACCAGAAGTTTTAAAACACAGCACTCTCATCCGTCACTGAATCCTTACTATGGCTACACACTTCTGATAATCTTAACCCTTGTTTCAATGCACCTACACAAATCACTGTATGTTTCTACCTGATGGTTCAGCGGTAAAGAATCCACCTGTGGTGTAGCAGAACAAGATTCAATCCCTGGGTCAGGAGGATCCCCTGGAAAAAGAAACAGCAACCCACTCCAGTATCCTTGCCTGGAAAATCCCATGGGCAGAGGCGCCTGGTGGACTACAGCCCATGGACTTAGTGACTGCAACCATGACAATGCAAACTGCTAAGCAAACCACCTGGAACAGTCTTGCCCCAGTGACCTTCCTCTTACCCAGTATCATCAACAGTTTTAACTGCTGTTTTAAGAGCAAATGAAGGGAGGGGCGGCATTTTAAAAAGTCAGTTCATAAACTGCCAGTGACAGGGGAAGGGTGAGGGAGAAGATTATACACTTGAAATACAGCTCACTTTAGCATGCTACCTCATGTGCAGTATCCCGATAAGCATGGCAGCCAAATTTGCACTGAGTCTTCCCATAATACAGCAGCAGCTTAACCGAGAAAGCAAGTCAGCAGGCAGACTGGGTAGAAAATACACAAGCTGGACCAAAAGCTGCTGAGACTCTGCTGACAGAACCACCACTGTGCCTTCTTGTGGATCTAGTGAGGCAGGAAGACAAGTTAAATTTTAAAAGATATACAAACAAGAATTAATAAAGCAGACTGACCATTTTCACTGTGCTATGTTGAATTCTAACATATCAACTACATGAAAAAAATATATATGTATGGCTTAAGGTACTGCCTAGAGTAAGACTAAATACAATCATTATTTAAAGATAACATTTAGCACTCGATTTCATAATATTCAAATGTGTTATTTGAAATAATAACTGATGGAGTTAAAGGTATTAGAAACAAAGCAAAACAGTAAAAAAAAAAAAAACAAAAAAAACAAAAAAAACAAGCACTTTTGCCAAACAGGGACAATTATAATATCAACCTAATCCGGCCCCATCACTTCATGGCTAATAGATGGGGAAACAGTGGAAACAGTGGCTGACTTTATTTTTCTGGGCTCCAAAGTCACTGCAGATGGTGACTGCAGCCATGAAATTAAAAGATGCTTACTCCTTGGAAGGAAAGTTAGGACCAACTCAGATAGCATATTAAAAAGCAGAGACATTACTTTGTCAACAAAGGTCTGTCTAGTCAAGGCTATGGTTTTTCCAGTGGTCATGTATGGATGTGAGAGTTAGACTGTGAAGAAAGCTGAACGCAGAACAATTGATGCTTTTGAACTGTGGTGTTGGAGAAGACTCTTAAGAGTCCCTTGGACTGCAAGGAGATCCAACCTGTCCACCCTAAAGGAGATCAGTCCTGGGTGTTCATTGGAAGGACTGATGCTGAAGCTGAAACTCCAATACTTTGGCCACCTGATGCAAAGAGTTGACTCGTTGGAAAAGATCCCGATGCTGGGAAAGATTGAAGGCAGGAGCAGAAGGGGACAACAGAGGATGAGATGCTTGGATGGCATCACCGACTTCATGGACATGGGTTTAGTTGGGCTCCAGGAGTTGGTGATGGACAGGGAGGTCTGGCATGCTGCAGTTCATGGGGTTGCAAAGAGTTGGACATGACTGAGCAACTAAACTGAACTGAATTTAAAACCAAAGACTTATCTGAGTATACACACACAGTCCTATATATAAGCAATACTGAAAAATACAGATTTTTAAATACCACACACAAAAGGTAGACACAAACCAACGTTTGTCATTTAATAAATGGGTAAATATAAAGTGGTGTATATTCAACAGTGGAATGTTACTCAGCATTAAAAAGAAATACAGTACTCGTATATGCTCGTAAATCCTAAGAACAATATGCCAAGTGACGGAAGCCATACTGAGAAGATCCACATCACACAATGTCATCTGTGAGAAATGATGAAAACAGGCAAATACAGAGAGACAGAAATGGTGAGCAGTGGTTGTCAGGAGCTGAGGTAGGAAGAAATGAGGAAATAGGGATGGACTACTAATGGTAGAGTTTCTTTTTGAGGTGATAAAAATATTCTGGAATAAGATAATAGTGACTATCGCACAATCTTGGGAATATGATAAAAATTAATGAATTGCACAGTGTAAAATGGCCAATTTTATGGTATATAAACTGTGTCCTAATAATAAATACTAATTATACATATGCATATATGTATATTTTTATTGATATTTTTGCTAAAAGAATGAAAAGGTTTCAGGGGTGAGTGAAACGTTAATATATGAAAGCCGTACAAGATCTCAATAGCGATTAAATAAGTAAAATTTGCCATCAAAGTTTCAAAAGAATTCTATAAAAATACCTGATCAGTTTTGAATTTGTGAATTTCGTGGCTTAAAAGATAATTTAAGATCTGAAGAGACATCTACAACCTTTAGTTTTCTTAAACGATTGTATTAAGTAATACTATTGAAAATGAATTTACTGTTTGATATTTTATTCATTTTACCATGGTACAATTAATGTATAATTTGAAGGAAAAGTAAAACCTAAAGATCTCCCCTTTGAAACATTGTTCTTAAGTCGGGGTAGACCGATTATTACATACACAGGTAAACAACACTCTTACCATAGATTCGGAGAGCAGTAACTTGTAAACTTTTGAGTAGCTCTTTATTTGCTCGGGCTGCAGCAGTATGGATAATGTCAACAAACTGTGTTGAAAGCTCAGGATTTCGGGAGCCGAGATGTGCAAGCTGCAGTGGTAAACCAGCCAACCAACGTGATAACACTTTACTACGGTTTCTAAGGCCATCAAAGAAAAGGGAAATACACCACATTTATTTAAACATTTGAGAGCCTATAAGATGACTGGCATACTATATTCATCTATAGTATTCTCTAAGGTTTTACCCACTGTATTTTAAAAGTTTATGTAGTTTGGGGCACTATGTACATTGTAATTTTATCTTAAAGGACACAGGCTCTACTTAGCTTGTGAACTATTTACACTAATTTGTAATGACCGTTTTACTATATTAAGTCATTTATGCATTCAGTATAGGGTGCCCCCACATTAAGTGGCTTCAAACTTGGGTTATTTCCATTCTTGCACATACTTGCTCACTCTCTAATGTCTCATCTTGGACACGGCAATCACTTTTGCTGTCCCCCAAGAGTTCAGTGATTTACACACAACCTTTGGAGTCTACCAGACTTGAACTTAAGTCTCAGTCTGGCTGCCCTTTAACAGCATGACACTCACCAACTTATTTAACCTAAGCTTCCTTCTATAAGGCAGAAACCAACAGTACCTACATAAAAGTATGAGAATTACTGAAAAATTAAGAAAAGCACCTGACTCACAGTAAAGACTTGAATATGTTCTAACAACTACCTATGTATGCTGAGGTACCACAAATCCCGTTATCTTTCACCCAAACATCTCTTCCAGACTATCCCAAGTAAACCTCAAACTCACCACATCTAAGACTGATTCCTCAGTTCTACTCTTCGTGTTGTCTGCATCACCAGACAGCACCAAACCAAGCTGGACACTTTTGCTCTTTAAGATACCGCCATTTAAAAATTTATGTGGGTTTGTCATATATAGCTTTTATTATGTTGAGGTATGTTCCTTCTATTCCTGCTTTCTGGAGAGTTTTAATCATAAATGAGTGTTGAATTTTGTCAAAGGCTTTCTCTGCATCTATTGAGATAATCATATGTTTTTTATCTTTCAATTTGTTAATGTGGTGTATTACGTTGATCGATTTGCGGATATTAAAGAATCCTTGCATTCCTGGGATAAAGCCCACTTGGTCATGGTGTATGATTTTTTTAATATGTTGTTGGATTCTGTTTGCTAGAATTTTGTTAAGGATTTTTGCATCTATGTTCATCAGTGATATTGGCCTGTAGTTTTCTTTTTTTGTGGCATCTTTGTCTGGTTTTGGAATTAGGGTGATGGTGGCCTCATAGAATGAGTTTGGAAGTTTACCTTCTTCTGCAATTTTCTGGAAGAGTTTGAGTAAGATAGGTGTTAGCTCTTCTCTAAATTTTTGGTAGAATTCAGCTGTGAAGCCATCTGGTCCTGGGCTTTTGTTTGCTGGAAGATTTCTGATTACAGTTTCGAATTCCTTGCTTGTGATGGCTCTGTTAAGATCTTCTATTTCTTCCTGGTTCAGTTTTGGAAAGTTATACTTTTCTAAGAATTTGTCCATTTCATCCAAGTTGTCCATTTTATTGGCATAGAGCTGCTGGTAGTAGTCTCTTATGATCCTTTGTATTTCAGTGTTGTCTGTTGTGATCTCACCCTTTTCATTTCTTATTTTGTTAATTTGGTTCTTCTCTCTTTGTTTCTTAATGAGTCTTGCTAATGGTTTGTCAATTTTGTTTATTTTTTCAAAAAACCAGCTTTTAGCTTTGTTGATTTTTGCTATGGTCTCTTTAGTTTCTTTTGCATTTATTTCTGCCCTAATTTTTAAGATTTCTTTCCTTCTGCTAACCCTGGGGTTCTTCATTTCTTCCTTCTCTAATTGTTTTAGGTGTAGAGTTAGGTTATTTATTTGGCTTTTTTCTTGCAAGCGTCACCCTCAATGGTGAAAAATTGAAAGCATTTCCTCTGAAATCAGGAACAAGACAAGGATGCCCACTCTCACCACTACTATTCAACATAGTGTTGGAAGTTTTGGCCACAGCAATCAGAGCAGAAAAAGACATAAAAGGAATCCAGATAGGAAAAGAAGAAGTGAAACTCTCGCTGTTTGCAGATGACATGATCCTCTACATAGAAAACCCTAAAGACTCTACCAGAAAATTACTAGAGCTAATTAATGAATATAGTAAAGTTGCAGGATATAAAATTAACACACAGAAATCCCTTGCATTCCTATACACTAACAATGAAAAAACAGAAAGAGAAATTAAGGAAACAATACCATTCACCATTGCAACAAAAAGAATAAAATACTTAGGAGTATATCTACCTAAAGAAACAAAAGACCTATACATAGAAAACTATAAAACACTGATGAAAGAAATCAAAGAGGACACAAACAGTTGGAGAAACATACCGTGTTCATGGATTGGAAGAATCAATATTGTCAAAATGGCTATTCTACCCAAAGCAATCTATAGATTCAATGCAATCCCTATCAAGCTACCAACGGTATTTTTCACAGAATTAGAACAAATAATTTCACAATTTGTATGGAAATACAAAAAACCTCGAATAGCCAAAGTAATCTTGAGAAAGAAGAATGGAACTGGAGGAATCAACCTGCCTGACTTCAGACTCTACTACAAAGCCACAGTCATCAAGACAGTATGGTACTGGCACAAAGACAGAAATATAGATCAATGGAACAGAATAGAAAGCCCAGAGATAAATCCACGAACCTATGGACAGCTTATCTTTGACAAAGGAGGCAAGGATATACAATGGAAAAAAGACAATCTCTTTAACAAGTGGTGCTGGGAAAACTGGTTAACCACTTGTAAAAGAATGAAACTAGAACACTTCCTAACACCATACACAAAAATAAACTCAAAATGGATTAAAGATCTAAATGTAAGACCAGAAACTATAAAACTCCTAGAGGAGAACATAGGCAAAACACTCTCCGACATAAATCACAGCAAGATCTTCTATGACCCACCTCCCAGAATATTGGAAATAAAAGCAAAAATAAACAAATGGGACTTAATGAAAATTAAAAGCTTTTGCACAACAAAGGAAACTATAAGTAAGGTGAAAAGACAGCCCTCAGATTGGGAGAAAATAATAACAAATGAGGAAACAGACAAAGGATTAATCTCAAAAATATACAAGCAACTCCTGAAGCTCAATTCCAGAAAAATAAACGACCCAATCAAAAAATGGGCCAAAGAACTAAACAGACATTTCTCCAAAGAAGACATACAGATGGCTAACAAACACATGAAAAGATGCTCAACATCACTCATCATCAGAGAAATGCAAATCAAAACCACAATGAGGTACCATTACACGCCAGTCAGGATGGCTGCTATCCAAAAGTCTACAAGCAATAAATGCTGGAGAGGGTGTGGAGAAAAGGGAACCCTCTTACACTGTTGGTGGGAATGCAAACTAGTACAGCCACTATGGAAAACAGTGTGGAGATTTCTTAAAAAACTGGAAATAGAACTGCCATATGACCCAGCAATACCACTTCTGGGCATACACACTGAGGAATCCAGATCTGAAAGAGACACGTGCACCCCAATGTTCATCGCAGCACTGTTTATAATAGCCAGGACATGGAAGCAACCTAGATGCCCATCAGCAGATGAATGGATAAGGAAGCTGTGGTACATATACACCATGGAATATTACTCAGCCGTTAAAAAGAATTCATTTGAATCAGTTCTAATGAGATGGATGAAACTGGAGCCCATTATACAGAGTGAAGTAAGTCAGAAAGATAAAGAACATTACAGTATACTAACACATATATACGGAATTTAGATAGATGGTGGCGATAACCCTATATGCAAAACAGAAAAAGAGACACAGAAATACAGAACAGACTTTTGAACTCTGGGGGAGAACGTGAGGGTGGGATGTTTTGAAAGAACAGCATGTATATTATCTATGGTGAAACGGACCACCAGCCCAGGTGGGATACATGAGTCAGGTGCTCGGGCCTGGTGCACTGGGAGGACCCAGAGGAGTCGGGTGGGGAGGGAGGTGGGAGGGGGGATCGGGATGGGGAATACATGTAACTATATGGCTGATTCATGTCAATGTATGACAAAACCCACTGAAATGTTGTAAAGTGATTGGCCTCCAACTAATAAAATAATATTAAAAAAAAAAAAAAAATTTATTGAAACATTTTTGACACCCAGTATTATGTTAGTTTCAGGTATGTATCACATAATAGTCTGACATCTGTACACATTGCAAATGGTCACCATACGTCTAGTAACCACCTGTCCTAATAAAAGTTACTGGTCATATTCTTTATGCTGTATATTATATCCCCATGACTTATTTACTTTATAACTCAGTTTGCACCTTTTAATCTCTTTCACCTATTGTACACCTCTCCTCTTCTACTGCCCTCATTCTTATACCATGTGTCCCAATATGTCACTAAGGGCCGGAGGTTAAACCTCCATAATTTTTATGGGAAGCAAAACAAAATTCTGAGGCTGCTACAGGTGGTTCCAATAATTGTCCTTTAGCTGTTAAGCAGACAAGTGGAAATATATGCTCAAAGAGACTTTTACCTTCTCAGTTATGTGTATAAAGGTTACTGAAACTATTATGTATGCCTTTTTATTTAAAAAAAAATAATAATAAAACCAAAAAGGATAAAAAGAAGATTTTCTCCAAAGATTTAATCACCCTATCATCTTATTCATACAGATTACAAAGTAACCTGGTAAGAAAAAGAAAAGCAAAATAACAAAGGAACTGTACCGGATTCTGTAAGATCTCAGTTCTTCTTTTTGATAGCTTTTACTGAAAAACTTCAGTAACAAAGTCGGAACTGGAAGGAGAAGGCCTCTCTGCTGATACAATGTATAAACTGCCTTTATGAGAGACTCTGTAGCCTCTAAGAAACAAGAGAAAACAGCTGCATGTGAGTCAAAATGTTTCTTCACCAGCACCATAATTCTTCTAAAAAGCACAGAAGCACCTTGTTCCTATGAGGAAGCAGATTTTAGCCACAAACTGATGACTACCATCAAAATCCTACATCAATGGCCTAATAAAAAAGTCAAACCAATCGGAGATTACAGTACAAATTTTCCTAAGAGACAACAAACCTAGGAAAGGACAACAAATACCACAATACTAGAAAGGTGGATAAGCCAGGAACCAAACAGCAAAGTTCTGCTTGAATGAAAAGAATTAGTAAGTCACACTAAAAACTGACTTAATGCAACATAACTTCAAGTTACAAGAAAGGTAAAGAGATAAGGATGCACCAATTTCTAGTCAAACTAGATCAGAAAAGTATTTCTTTATCCTTAGGCTCAATGTCATTTCCTATTAATAAAACTTACCTTCTTTCACTCCAACTATGTAATCTAGTAGAAAACCTACCCATCAGCTTCAGAGTGGACCTACCCACCGAAAAGGGGGTGTTCTCAGCCATCAGGGTTCAAGCAGACATTCCTTCATGATTATGCTGGCTACCTTTTATGGCTCGAACGTAAATGACTATGAAATGTTTGACAGGTATGAACTCAAAATTAGATGCTCAACATTAACAGTATGCGTAAGAGCCCCTCTCTTAAGTAAGGACAGAGCATTGACACCCACCTCTGTCTGACTGCATCTGCATTAACCTCCAGGAGACACCAAGCAATCTGTTCAGCTGCTTACTGTTTAGCCTAGACCCATCTTCAAGGGTTTCTGTTACAAATTTCCTTATCCTTTCTATCCAACTGGAATCCTTCTGCAAAGTTGAGGCATTTGCCAGGGAGACCATGATATCAGACAGTGTTAAATTCAGTAAAAGGTGATCTACATTATTCGAGAGAATCATGCAATGCTTGATGCTAAAAACAAAGACACACATAACTGTTAAGTGTTGTATCTACCATGCCTGTTTCACTTAAACACTTAACTATTCCTCCCAGAATGAACTGTCAAGAAGGTAAGTATATTAAAGCGACTGTAAGCAAACCATTCATTACAGAATCAGAGTTGTTAAGGCATAAATTAAGAATGCATACTGCTCAGTTCATTACCCAAGTTGCTATTCACACAAGAACTACAGGCCCTTGAAACATGGTGTGGTAATCCTAGATGTACTACAGGGATAAGAACACTTGAAAACTTCAACACACTTGAAGATTTTCGTTAAGCAGATATTTATATTAGGATGAAACTCACGACAGACCTTGATTCTGCTTCTAACTAATTTTGACTTGACAGAATCACTAATTTCTCCTGGCCACAATTTCCTTATATGTGAAACAGGAGACTGGTCTAGATAAGCCCAATTCTGAAACAATTTAATTTTATGACTCACATATTACAATCACTTTTTCTAACAGATTATCTTAAGAAAAACAAAATTTGCAACTTAGGATAAAAACCACTAGATATATAAACACTATATAAACACAGTGTAGATTTCAGGCTACACTGCATTCAACAGCAGAGCCTATTTATTCTCATGTTCAGAAACATGTAAAGTTGATTAAACTAAAAAAATACCTGAAACTAATTTATTTTAAAAGAAAGTTAACCCTGGATTAGGCATGAGAAAGGACACAGTCGTAAGGAACCACAAATACAAGGGGAGGGAAATTTTTAATATTTGGTGTTATTAGGGTATCAAATGTAGGGTTAGGAATGACAAATGGGACCAGATCACAAAGAGTTGAAAACTAAGGACACTAAAATCAATTCTGCAAGCACAGGAGTAACATAGTTGAAAAGTTCTTTCATTTCTGCTGATGAAAAAGAAAATATCAGTTACAAGACTCTAAACAAAGAAGTAGTTGTATGTCTACTTGAGCAATACAGGCAAGACGTGACAAGCTCAAGAAACAATGCTGGTACAGACTAGGAGAAAGGGGGATGTATAGCAAGAATAAAAATTAGCTGGATTTGAAGTCTGCTTAAATGCATACATGTATGTGAGCTTTTAGCTGAGCTGGTAAAGAATCCGCCTGCAATGCTGGAGACCCCAGTTCGATTCCTGGGTTGGAAAGATCCTCTGGAGAAGGGGTAGGCCACCCACTTCAGTATTCTTGGGTTTCCCTGGTGCCTCAGTTGGTAAAGAATATGGCCGCATTGTGAGAGCCCTGGGTTCCATCCCTGGGTTGGGAAGATCCCCTGGAGAAGGGCATGGCAACTCACTCCAGTATTCTTGCCTGGAGAATCCCCATAGACAGAGGAGCCTGGTGGCCTACAGTCATGGTGTCGCAGAGAGTCGGGACCTGGCTGAGTGAGTGAGTAAGCACAGCACAGCCCAGCAAAAAACTGGGAATTCTATCACGGAGAGAGAATGAATGAAAACTGGGACAGATGAGTAGCAATCTATACTATAAACCCAAAACTACTGGTAGGTTCTTTGCCCAACTGTTCAGTGCCCAAAACCAAGGCACATTTTATACTAACCAGACCACACAAAAACTCAACTGCATCATTTATTCACCACAGGTAGAGCTTTTGAAGATTTACTTACCTATTACTGTCTGGAAGGTGTCAACAGACATTCAAAAGTTGGGAGAATTCATCCCGCTCCTCCAAGAATTTACACAAAATTTTAAAGTCTAAATACACTGACCACCAATTCTATGAGGGAGACAGGAAACCGGGGAAACTCATTTTCAGCAATGATAGAGGAGGAAATTAGAACTGATTCCCGTCCTGAAAATAACTTTAAAAGCTGGATGAAATAGTTTTTAACAACTCAAAAGCATTCAAGAGGTAACAAGGTGATGAACAATTGCTGGGTCCCCAAAATAAAGCAAGATCACAGTACTCAGGTTCCAAGGGCTGTGGAACCAAATACCCAATTCCAACGAAAAGCCTGGAAAACGGAACTAACCTTTCAGAGGCCTCACAGGGAAAAGTCAAACTCCAGAGCCAGACAAACATGGGGACTCTGGTATATTATCCCTACTTCAAGCTGAACCTGTAAGGGCTCCCTGCCAGAGTAACGGTGAACTGGAAGTAAAAAGAGCTCTTACATAAAACAATCCCAGTTATACATCATCTCAGTAGTTAACGCAACAATTTTTCCCAACTAGATCTATAGATTCAACACAATTCCAATCAAAACCCCAGCCAGTTACTTTATAGTTATCAACAAAATGATTTCTGAAGTTTACACACAAAGGCAAGCACTAGACTACCCAACACAAGACCAAAGCGGAACAATGTTTGAGGACTCACACCACTCGATTTCAAGGCTTACTGTACTACAGTAATCAAGACAGCACAGAACTGGTGAACGAACAGACAAACATAGGTCAGTGGAAGAGCCCCAAGACAGGCCTACAAGTACAGTCAACTGATGATTTCAGACAAAGGAGCCGAAGCAATCCAAAAGAGAAACAAGAGTCTTTTTCTGCAAACAGTGCTGGAATAACTGGACAGAAACTCTAGAACTGAAAAATAAAAATAAAACAAATTCAACAAATGTATGTTTGAATGAGACAAAGAGAAACAAAAAATTCAGTAAGTGGGTCTTATATACAATCAATTAGTCTTTAAAGGGAAGGAGAAAAATGGCATTAATATTTTAAAGATGAGAATTTTTCAGATGTGTTTAGACACTTCAGTCAAGATCTCAGATTTAAGAAGCTCACTGAATTCCAAGGAAAATCAATAAAAAAGAAAACCACACCTGGATACATCATTGTCAAACAGCAGAAAATAAAAGACAAGGAGCAAAGTCTTATGGGGGAGGTAGGGGGGGTGGGGAGGGAAGTAACTTTTATAAAGTAGCAACAGTTCAGACTCATAGCTGACTTCCTAACAGCAGTGGGAACCAACAGAGCGAAGCGTTGCAGTCAGTACGGTCAGTACGCTCAAACAAGAAAACTGCCAAGCTCAAGCACTGTGCTCTGTTAAAACAGTCCTTGGAAATAAAGGAGAAATGAAGAGCAAAAAAATAGAATATACAGATAAAACTCAGATGGTGGATACAAGTTCTCCAAAAATATTAATTTTTGCTTGAAAGTTCAAATTTTATCTCTAGCACAGACACTATTTTCCTGAAACTGATAGGCTTATTTTTTTCATTTCTGAGAAAATATCTACAAATACCCAAGTCTGAATAAGCATAGTTAGTCATTTAAATTAAAATCATGTCCATTGCAGAAAATACAAACAGAATGACAAGTGCATTTCCTCGAGACAACCATCATTCTTTGGCATGCAGCCAAAATACTTCAGGCACACTTTCCATTTCACCACACAGAATATTAAAATTACGTGTTTTCAAGGATTGTGACTTAATAAGATTAGTAATTTTTTACTTAATTAAGAACAATTTTAAGTGAAACTGGCATGTTCTTTTAAACTGTGAATGCATAGTGGTGAAGAATACTGTTAACCCTCCATACCGTTCTGCCTCCACATATTCAACCAACTGCAGATGGTGTATCATGTGTATGGATTGTGGCTTTCTGAATCCATAGATGCAGAATGTGTATTTGGAGGGCAACTTGCTTCTGGATCAGTGAAAATACCACGTATGACACTATGTCTTTACACAAAACTCAGACTGTACAACAAGAAGAGTGACCCCTCACATAAACCAAGGACTCCAGTGTAAATGATGTATCACTGAGGTTTGTATTTTACAACAGATACACAACTCTGGTGTGGGACGCTGACGTGAGGGAGGCTGTGCATCCATGGGGGTAGGAGTAGTGTATGAGGACTCCGTACTTTCTGTTCAATTTTAATACGAATCTAAAATTGCTCTAAAAAATGAACTCCATTTAAAAAAAAAAAAAAAGGAATGAAATGCTAGTAGTGCCACAACATGAATAAACCTTAAAGATATCGTGCTAAGTGAAGTTAAGCCAGACATAAAACAGTGTTTTCAGTTTCTACTGATACATGGTACCAGAACAGTCAAATTAATAAAGGGGAAAAATGCAATAGCGGTTCCCAGTACCTGGAGGGAGAAGAGCATAGGAAGCTGTTATTTAATGTGTACCGAGTTTCAGACTGGTAACATGAAAAATGTGAAATGTACTTAATGCCACCAATCAGTACACTTTAAAAATGGTTAAAATGCTAATTTTTATGCTATGGACATCTTACCACAATGAAAATAATATCTTTTGTAACTCCACAGTTCAACCCAAGATTAAAAAAAATCTAGACATCAGATCAAAATTGAAGTCCACCAGCTTAGGCCACATTGGCTCCTCTAACTTGAATCTGTGAATTTAATAGATAGCCTCCAAAGGCTATCTGAGAAATATTCAACACGCTTCCTTATGGAAGTTCAAGAGCAGCCTGCGGACCCTCAAAACAAATCACTAGGGAAATTTATGGTAATACTGTCAATCCACTTTTGTTAAAAATGCCACAATTTCACCACCTCAGTGTCTTCATCGTTAACTCTTTTTTCACCTTCTATATCTTAGCACAAATCACTACCTAGGCAGGCAGCCCTCCCTAGGACCTATGCCCCCCATGAAAGAGCAGGACCAGCTCCCTACTATACTGATATACTTTTATTACCCTACATTCTTTTTCCTAAGTGCCTTCAACATATTAAGTGCCCAATAAAGTGAATAATGACAGTACACCCATATGCTTTGAGTAGTTTACTTACATTTAATGGTCTACCAAATTCCAAACATCCTTTTATTTAATCTCATTTTGATGAAAATTACACCTGAAACCTCTTCCTTGACAACATAAAAATCACATGTCATTATATTCACGCATTGAAGGATATTCTCAACCTTATCCATGGACCTGATTAAAAACTTCTGTGTTAATAAGAAAACTGTATCTGGAGCAAGTAACAACTTACTTACTCAAGAAAGTATCTCCATATTTGATTCTCTGTCACCTCCAACTCCAGAAACTCTAAATTAATGGTCCTAAAACATGGTTTTGATCCAACCAATAATAGTCTTCAATGCCTAAAGGATCAAGGATGAAAGAGAAATGAGAGTCAGAGACAAAAAATGACTTTCAGCATTAAAGTTAGTCATCAGTAGAAACCAATTTGATCCAGGTCTGTCCCATGTCCTCCATTATGCAATTTTATAGCTTTCTCATACCCTATAATATCTCCTTCCATTACTGCAATCATCCCTCACTTCACTTCTGCCTGCTAAAATCACATTCACATTAAAACACTACTCTCCAACATTGCCTTGTCTGTTTATCCTAACAAGGATCTGTCTTCTCCTATTAATTCCTATAGCATTTCTTGACTATAAAGTTCTAATGACACTTAAATATGCCTTGTGTGAAAGATGTAGATTCATTTTTCTTCCTGCAAGTTATTGAGCTTTTGTTTCTCAGCCTTAAAACTACCCTTCCACGCTCTTACTTTGTGATCCTGGGGGTGAGTCACATTTTCTCCTTTACAGTTTGCTTCTTGTTAGGCTCTGCCAATAAAGTGCTTGTTTTTGTTTAGTCACTAAGCTGTGTCAGACTCTTCAGCAACCCCGTGGACTACAGCCCGCCAGGCTCCTCTTTCCATGGGATATTCTAGGCAAGAATACTGGAATGGGTAGTCATTTCCTTCTCCAGCAGATCTTACCAACCCAGGGATTGAAATCTGTCCCTGCACTGGCAGGAGGGCTCTCCACCACTGAGCCACCTGGAAGTCAAGGGGTACTTGAGACCAGAAAGCTGGAGGAGGAAAATGCGGCACTTTCTGTTTGCTTCCTAGTCCTATTTTTTGCTTCCTTTTGCCAGCAGTGCAACCCAACCACTCTTCAGGCCAGCAGCAGTTCATTCTAGCAGCCAGAGTTGGTTCCAGTCTGTATCTTCCTGACACAGAACCAGTATCACCGTGCCCCTAGAACACCAGCGCCAGCCAGCAGAACCCTCTTCGCTGAGCCCTGTACCCTTACCCCACTGGGCCCCTCTCCTGATCCCAAAGACATTAGTCCCAGCTGAGTGCAAACCCCTTCCTCGAGGCCTGAGTTTGGGCTGCAGCCTTTCTTTCCAGCCACTTGCCCTCTTCTCTTTGCTCTCCGGTCAGGAGGCAGTGGTGGCTTCCGACAAGACCTTGCTGTTCCCTTTTGTCTTTCCACTATTAAGTGGAAATGCCTAGTTAACAACCGGTTGTATTAAATTCTCTGTGAAAATCACTAGTATGATTTCCATCTCATGACTAGAGTCTGACACACATTTTTATCAATTTTAAGATTTTGTATTGATTTTTGCAATTTATGAATCACTTAAGAGATCAAAGAATATACCTTAGGGCATCTAATTATCTGTCATAATACTTTACTTACAGTGAGAGACCAAAAAACTTCAGTGAATGAAGTTTCTCTGCCTACAACATACTTATCACTTCTGAGCATATCCTCTGAACTCTGCCCAAAGAGCCTCACTGATTCTCCAAGTAGTTTCTTCCTTTTGATAAGTTTAAGAACCTTCTGACAAAGACTTTAAAATCTGTTCAAGCGTTTGCTCATTTGGGGAATTGCACCTTGAGTATCTGTATCTGCTTGTCAAGTTTTATTTGGTAATTTGTTTTTACGTTTATCTGCTCTTACTTCAGGTAAACATTTCAAATAACTTCCAGGCTTACACTTTTCCAGTGAAACTTCATCCATAATTTGTTCTTTTCACTTAGTTTAAAAAAGAGAACTGCTTTTCTTCAATTATCCCTCTTCCATCAGGATACTGATAACAGTTACATTACGCTTCCTTGTGTATATAAATGAGAGCAGAAACTAGTGATGTTATGCTCTCAAAGATTCAGTAATTACACAGTGCCTCTCACAAACAAACTATCCACTCTAAGCAAATTTTTATTAAATTCTTATCTATACAATTTGATAACTGACACTCATTTAGCACAAAACATTCACTTCACAGATTAAAAATAAAAATAAAAACTAAGTAAAATTGGAAGTCCAGGGCTTAAAGTGACTTGTTTAAGATCAGATACTACAGCTTTTATCTTTACTTCACAGTCTAGATAACAACTACTTGCAGTGTACAAAGTTCAGTGTGAGACTGTTTTCTGAAAATGTCAGGTTAAACAGTGGATGAGAATGGCAATATCTTTTATTTGTCCCTTTCCTTTTTTTGCTTGGTTATTTCTTTTAAGGCATATGGAAAATTACTCCTAAAATGGTGTTTGAAATCAGTAAGGTAATTCTTTCAAAGCCATGACTCCTAGTAAAATAAGCACAGATTAGAAAATCTGTAAGAAACAATAACTTAAAATAGCAAATAAGACTTTAAGCAGAAACTTAACAACTTGTCAATATTCACTTACAAATTTACCCTTATAACACACCTTTTGCTAATGATATAATATGTAAATAAATCTTAAAATCTGAATAAACTGTTAGGCCATCCAACTTTCACCCACAGTTCTTTTTGGTGCTTTCATTTTTACATGCATTTCGTCTACTTAAAATGAGAAAAAAAGGGAGAAAGTAAAATTTAATAAAATTCTGATTTTGAACTACTAATGCAATATTTATAAAGTATACAAGAAAATCTTCTACTTAGTGTTCCATTTAAGAGTAACTATATTCTCTAGAAATTCTATTGCTCATTAAAGACATTTAATACCTTCACAAATCAATGTGTTTGTCTAAATTCTTCAGCAGTATTCTTCAATGTATCATGTTCTCCTACCTGAAACACTGATTCCCTACTATCCAGAGGACCAATCATTCCAGTCTGCCAGTGGCTGAGGGGTTGCTTGGTATATGGGACATGAGACACTACAATAGCTAGCTCCAGCTCTAGCAAACCTGGAGGCCAAACTCAGACCATAAATCAACAGCTAGCTATTGTAGCATATCTCCTTAGTTATCTTCACTGGGTTTTCCTCTTTTTCTTAACCTAAAAATGTGTCCTTGACAACCTCTGGACTTCTACTAGGTATCTTAAACTTAACATGAATAAACTGAACTCTCCTATGGGCAGTCACATCATCATCTGGACCACAGTACAGGCATCACCCCTGCTCCTCTTTCCTTAACTACATACACCAGCATTCCTGCTGGTTTCACCAGAATCTGGCTGCTTCTCATCACTTCAACCACCACCTGCCGTTCGACTCCAAACCACCATCACCTCTCACTTAAGACTGCTGTCTCAGGCTCCCAAAGGCCCTCATGCTTTTCCTCTTGCCCCCCTAAACTTAACTCTCTACACGGCAGCCAGGGTGATCTTTTAAAACACAAATCCTACTTCACAATATTACAGGGAAGGATAAAGGAGATAATATATATAAAGGAAGGACAGGTCATCCATGGGATCAATGATCTCAGTTGGGCCCATTTTGCTAGAGTTGGAGAATGTGGGCATGGGGGTTTTTAACTGTTTTATTTGTAAATCTGGCATATTAAAGTTAAATAAACATAATTTAGATCATGCCACTCCTCTGCTCAAAACCCTCCAATGTCTTTTCACCACACTCAGGTTAAAATTCTAAGTCTTTACCACAGACCACAAGGTACCACATGATGTGGCTACTGTCCGTCATGTCCCCCCTCATCACCCACCATTCTCCCAGGACCTCACTTGCACATGCCTTGCTGCCATTCCTCAAGTATGTCCAATCTGTTCTCACTTCAGGGTTTTGCACTTGCTGTTCCCTGTGCCTAGAAGGGTCTTCCTACAGGTCTTCACAAGACTTGCTCCTTCTCTTCATTCACTGACATGCAAATATTAAGAAGGCATTTCCTGACCACCTAGTTAACAGGTACCTCCCCGCACACTGTTTCATTACATCTTCTCTCTTACCCACTTTCATCTTTCTTCCTAATGATGACATGATGGACATCAGCTATTTGTTTGCCATCTCTCAACCCCACCAGGAGCTAAGTGTTTGCCTTGTCAGTCATGTTTATCTCTGTATTCCCAGAGTCTAGACAGAACCTAACTCACTGCAAAGCAGCACTATTCAAAAGACCTTTCTGCAGTGACAGAGCCATTTTGTTCTTGTATTTGTGCTGTCCAATACAGTAGCCACTGCCACCTGAAGCTACTAAGCATCTAAAATGTGACTACTGTTTACTGAGGAACTGAATTTTAATTAAACAGCCAAATTTATAGGTGCTCAATTAACCTTTGCATCTAACTCTTTCTCACAAATTCTGATCTTCATGGTAAAAACAAAACAATAAGGAAACATTTACACTGAACGCAGCAAGCATTAAAATACAAAGCTAGGACACAACAAAATCTCTATAGTGTATAAAATTATACTACTGACCTAAAGTTAATAATACAGGACTCCAAAAACTGAAGTTAATTAAAAAGTTAACATTACATTGTATTTTAAAACACTGTGTGTTTTAAAAATATTAAATACAGTATACTTTAAATTAAGGATCCTAAGGATACAAAGAGTGTATTACAAATAAACCACCTCAGTCAGGATCTGAGTACTCAACCACTGAAAATAAGATTTAATATTAACTTGAGATTTCTTTCCAAAGATGAAAGATTTCAAATTCCTAAAAAGCTTTAAAATAAAAAATACTTGGGCAAAAATGAAACTTCTCAATTATGCAGCAAATACAAACACACTATATGCGTTTAACAAAACTTAAAAAGTAAGCAGTCAGTTACCCTAAGGTTGCACCCTAATACAGATGCCAATTTATCAACAGAAAACCTACACATTTTGAGAGAAAAGAGCTACAATTCAGCCTGTGGTGCATAATTAGAATTTAAGACCAAGAAATGCCATTTCATTCCTCCTAAAGTTTGAACTTTGACCACTCAATACTTTAAGTACTAAGCTATAACTAAGGTGAATGAGAAAGTGGAACTGACAGCAGGAATGGTAATGAAAAATAAACTAACAGACATTTTAATGTAATCTGGTGTAACATACATATTTATACTTTGTCTGCAAAGTAATAGATTTACCTTATTCAGTTATTATAGTTCAAATCTGCCGTGGTCAATTAGAGAACTCTGCCAATGGATGCTTTTAAATACTATTTCAGTTTGAATTTGCACCATACCTGCAACTGCAGCTTACCTACAGTAAAGGTTAACTTTAAGAAATATTTTCCGATTTATATCCTTTATCAAGAAAATAGAGAGAGACTGAGTAACTCTCTTAGTAAATGTCACATTGCACTTGAAAAGATGTGGGTTATTTTCAAATATCTTTTTATGTTGGTTTCTAACGTAATTCCACTGTGATAAGAGAACAGACCCTGTGTGATTTCAATACCTTTAAGACCATGAAATTTTTGCACGTTGTTTTATGTCCTTGGATAAGTTCCAGAGTCTCCCAATTTACAGTCTATGGGAACTTGAATAGAATTTGTGTCCTACTGTTGTGTAAAAATTGTATAAATCTTAATTATATTGAATTGGTTCATAGTGTTTTTCAGGTCTAGTATATCATTCTATTTCTCTACATATTCATTCTATTAATTTTTGAGAGTTTGATACTAAAACTCCAACTAAAAATCTTAATTTATCTCCTTAAAAAATAATTGTAATATACAGTGTATTTTCCAAGTCTCCTGTAAATGTGTTATCATACTTTCAGAATTTAAAAAATTGAAATTAAAAAACTACTATGTATGAAGTAAATAAACCCCAAGGATGTATTGTACAGCACAGAAAAAATAGTCATTATTTCATAATAAAATGGAGTATAATCTGTAAAAATACTGATTCACTGTATTGTATAACTGAAACAAATGTAACATTATAAATCGGCTATGTGCTCATGCATACTCAGTCTCTTCCATCGCGTCTGACTCTTTGCCACCCTATGGACTACAGAACACCAGCTCTTCTTTCCATGGGACTCTCCAGGCAAGAATACTGGAGTGGGTTGCCCTGCCCTCCTCCAGGGGATCTTCCCGACCCAGGGATTGAACCCAAGCCTCCCGTGTCTCCTGCATTGTAGGTGGATTCTTTACTGCTGAACCACCAGGGGAGTAAATCAACTATATTTCAATATAAATACCCTCCTCAAAAGAGAGACTGAGTAGGAAGATAAAGATCAGAGAATCTTAAGTGATACATCAGCCAAGAACCCTGATTTAAACAAAGAAGCTCAATTATATATTATGGCAATCAAGGAAATATGAACACTAGATCTTTGATAATATTAAGGAATCGTGGATAATGATAAAGGAATTTAAATTATTTTTTTAAAAGACTCACTGCCTTTTAAGAAAACATGCTGAAACATTTATGGATGAAATGATGGTATAAGATGATTTGCTTTGCTTTGCTTTAGGATTTGCTTCAACCATCTGTATGAAGGGTTGAGGGGTGAGGTGGGTCGAGCAGAAATAGAAAAAGCTTGTCCTTGAGCTGAAAACTTGGAGCTGGAGGATAAGAGAATATGGAGATTTGTGTTCTATTTTTTGTGTGTGAAATTTTCTACACTATAATCTTTAAAAAAAGAAAAAAAGAAAAAACTAGTAGAGCCATTTTTTTTTTTAAATGCAAGTAGGTCATAAGAGAGTAAGAAGATTTCCAATAATGAATTAACAACCTGCAAATAGCTATATATTATGGTTATCCTACTGGAAATTTTAATATAAATAAATTCACTTATTTGGGAAAGTTTCTTTCAGGTTATATGTTGTATTTGGAAAATATAACAGCCATACCCAGGGGCAAGTGACAAGACTCATCTGCACACCTGGGTCTTCACTGCCAGTGCCTGTGACACTTGACTATTTTACCATTTCCACGTTACCATTCTCAGAATATAAGGCAAATCTTGCCTGAATCACTGTCACTGACCCGAGAGGGTCCTAGCCCAGAGTCTTAAAGAAGGTCTTCCTCCAGAAATTAGACACGGTCCTTGTGTAGTTCTGTCCTCTAGAATCTTTCTCCCAAGTAACATAAGAACAAGAGGAGAAAGGCAGAGATGATCTGGATTTCTTGAGCCATCTGGGTGGATCAAGTTTTTTATTTCTTTCCTCTGCACAAAGTCCCTCACCTGTGACAAGCTTCAGCATTAGGTCCTGGTGACACAGTCCCCTGCGGGGGGAGATAGAGAAGTAAGGAGACAGGTAGTAGTAAGTAGCTTCTTAATCTGACTAAGATCAATTTAATTTGAAAGAGGAAGTAGCTTTACAGCAATCCTTTTTCTCATCATTGCCAGATTACCTCATTGCTTTAAAAGAAAATGAATTCCTCCATCTCAAGTGTTTGGCAAACAATAGTCAGCAGATTTGTGTAAAAAAAAAAGTATACATAGTCAATTAGGGGTCGATTACAAATTTCTATTTGGGGAGTCTCCAAATTGGGAACCTGAGAGTAGAGTAGAAAAAAGATTTTTCCCTTTGAATACTTCATGCTTTTAAAATTTTGAGCCATGTGAATGTATTGCTTTATGTAATTAATTAGTTAACTTATTAAAAATAAAGATTAAATAAATAAATAAAAATAAAGATAAAAATGGAGATCATAATGCCTAAAAAGAGATTAAGATCACAGGGCCATTTGCTTCTAATGTAAAAACTAATACAAATCACTCTGTTAAGAATCAAAAGGCTATTATAATTAAATGACACATAATATCAGATTTTCTTTTGCAAAATAGGCCCTTATGGGCAAAGTTGGTGAATTCTGAATAAAATCTCTAAGTTAGATAACAGTATTGTATCAATATTAATTTCCTGACTTTAATAATAGTACTGTGGTCATATAAAACTTTTTTTAAGAAACACACTTCAAAACATTAGGGGTAAAGTGGTGTCATATCTGCAACTTTCTCTGAAAGAGTGGGGATGAGATATATAGAGAAAGACAGAGAGAAAATTATAATAATAAAGTAGACTCGATAAAATGTTGATATTTACTGGCAAAGAGGGGGAGCGCCTGGAACTCTCATACACTAATGGCAGAAGTAAAAAAATTATGACTATTTTTGAAACCAGGCAATGCTTTAATAATGTTAAACATAGACTTATCATATGGCCTAGCAATTACAGTCCTAGGTATTTACCCTAGAGAAATTAAAACATAGAGATCCAAAACATGTGTCTAAGAATGTTCATATCAACTTTATTCATAATAGCCCAAAGTGCAAACAATCTCCATGTTCATCAATAGGAGAGTGAATCACATTCATCAATAGGAGATGAATAAACAAATATTTATCAACAGGAGAGTGAATAAACAAATGTATTCTCACACAAATGTTTGACAAACATTATTTTCACAAACAAATGTATCCACCTGCAAAGTGGGAGACCTGGGTTCCATCTGATCCCTGGGTTGGGAAGATTCCCTCGAGAAGGGGAAGGCTACTCACTCCAGCATTCTGGCCTGAAGAATTCCACAGGCTGTATACACATGAGGTGACAAAGGGTCAGATATGACTGAGTAAGTTTCACTTCACTTCATTCACACACCAGACACTGGGACATGATTCCCATGGGTCCCTTGTGTTTCCACATGTCTTATGAATAGAGGTGCTGACAGTTTTGCTCCAGACAATCTTCTTTAAAAAAAAAAAACACTTGCACAGTAGATACCCTTGGAAAATATAATTTCTCCATCTGGAGCAGAAGGCAAATTTTTTGGAGTCCAGTATGATGAAGATAATGTCTCCTTCCAGGAACAAAGGTTGGGCAGATTTTCTTGAAGTCTCTTATTAAAGATTGAGGTTTTCTAAGCTTAGGGTTCCTCAGCTATGACTCAAGATTTACTATGTGTGGACATTTAGGTTGTTTTTACCTGTATAAGTTTATTGAGGCATAACTTACATGCAAAAAAAATCATATTTGATCTGGTACAAGCATGAATCCGAGGCAGCCTAACTTTTTAGCTTGCAAACAGGATAAAATCTCAGATTCTTCACAGTCCTTGCCAGTGGAATGCTGCCCAGCAACAAAAAGGAAAGAATCACTGAGACACACAGCAGTACAGATGAGTCTTGCAAACATTATGCTGCGTGAAAAAGCTGAGCCCGAATCAAGTATGATACTGTCTAATTTTATTTACTGAAAATTCTCCATCGAGCAGAATAAATCTGTATTAATAGAAATCACAATGGCAGTTGCCTGAGACAGGGAGTTTGGGGCATGTTGACAGAGGTAAAGGATGAAGGATTTTCCCAAGAGTCCAGTGGTTAAGAATTATCCTTGCAGTGCATGGGACACGGGTTCCGGGAACCAAGGTTCTGCGTGCTGCAGCACAGCTAAGGCCACGCGCTGCGGATACTAGGTGAGGAGGAGCCCCACAATGCGACTAAGGCCCGGTGCAGGCAAATAACCAAGTCTTTAAAAGGAGGTGAGGGGGAAGCTTTCTAGCGTGGTGGGAGTGGTGGAACTATTTTGTATCTTTGTTGTGTTTGCATGGATATATACATCTTTCAAAGTGCATCAAACAGTGTGCCCTAAAATGTATAATTTTGTTATATGTGAATTACGCCTCAGTAAAATTACATAGAAATAGTCTAAATATTTATCAACATGTGAACAGATATGCAAAATATGGTATATACATAAAATGGAATATTGTTCAGCCTTGAAAAGGAATGAAATTCTGAAACATGCTAGAACATGGGTGTTCCTTGAAATCATTACACTACGTGAGAGAAGTCAGACATGAGAAGACAGTTACTGTGTGATTCCACTTCTTTGAGCTGCCTGGAATAGACAAATTCATAGACAGAAAGTAGAGCAGTGGTTATCCAGGGCTGTGGAGTTGTGGTCTAGTGGGTACAAGGTTTCAGTTTGGAAGGATGAAATAATTCTGGAGATGGAGGTGATGGTGTTGTACAACAGTGTGAACACACTTAATGCCACTTAACTGGACACTCAAAATGTTTAAAATGATAAATGTTATATCTAGTACATTTATATGTATTACAGTAGTGGTGTGAAAAAAAATAATCTCTCTCTCCAGTGGTGTGCTGCAAAATGTATAACAACCAGCTATGAGAGGGAAGCATATTGGTAGTATTCACTTTGATAGAAACACTCCCACAGTGATCCAGTTCAAGCAACAGTGTGATATCACTGAATGTAGAGTTTGGAAAAGATACAAACAACTGACTTTACAAAGTCAATAGGAGTTGGCTCAAAGACACTACTGTCTCTATCCAACCAACCGATTGTTAGTACACAGCAAATCCAGTAAAGAAAACACAACATAAAAGTTATAAAGAAAAAGGGAAAAAAATCACCCCACCACTACTTATAGGCAGTTGTCTGTATGCCAGCCAGGGAGGTCGATGGTTATTTGTGGGCTGATAACATACAGGAACAACAAAGTGCCAGTTCACTGATCCTGCAGGCTGGAAGGCATCAATTCTGGTTGGTTGGTACCCATTGCCACATCAGTTATTAAATCTTGTGGCTCTTATTCCTGGTGGTGACATCCAGAAAAGGAAAACTGTGGGACCTTCTTGAATCATGTAAGTTTAGCTACCAGTAGGTAACCCTTTAAAATTTTTATCGATCTTTACTGTCATCATATTCCCTTTGTTTTGGCACAAAATGGCTGCAAAAGTACAGGAGATACAAAATTTTGAAGCCATTTCCAGAAGATTTAGGCTGATTCTCGGTGCCAGTGACTCTCAGATAGGGTGTGCATGTAATTACTTGGAGTAATCTTCATTTTGAAAGAACTACAGGTGATTCTAATGCAGTTGGTTCACAGAACACATTTGGCAACATGGTTCGATGAGGTAGCTCTTTCCCTTCTCCCCTTTCATAATTTCACACCACAACCACATTGCTCTAAGATGCAAATTAGGGTAACTGATGTTATAAAACATGTCCCAATGTGTGTATAACAATGTCTGAAATGATTTTAAGAATATTCAGTATAGAAAAGGTGACATAAAATTGTGCTAATTCATTTTACTGTCATTGGTGAAACAAGTGTTATTCAAGCCTTTTGATGTGGCAGAAATATTTTAAGACAACCCCTTCTATTCTTTGAGCAGGAAATAAAATCTAGCAAACTGTGTAACCAGTAACCTTAGGGATGGTACTTGAGGCTTGATCTCTAAAAGATGTTGAGTCCAAAAGTTGAACCTAAATCTGCCTGTATTGTTCTGCCTTGAGTGAATCTTTCATGCAGGCTGTGATCAGTGCATTTAAAAGAGCAGAGATCTGAATTTTATTGAGATTTACCTTATGTTTTATTATTGTGGGCTTGCCAGGTGGCACTAGTGGTAAAGAACCCACCTGCCAATGCAGGTGATGTAAGAGGTGCTGATTGGATTTCTGGGTCAGGAAGATCGAGGAGGGTGTGGCAACCCACTCCAGTATTCTTGCCTGGAGAATCCTATAAACAGATGAACCTGGTGGGCTACAGTCCGTAGAGTCGCAAAGAGTCGGACACAACTGAAGCAACTTAGCATGCATGCATGTTTTATTAATAATGAATTTCTGTTTAGTAAATGTTTCATAGTTATGTGCCAGACTTGCTTTCCTTATAACATGGTGGCAAGGTTAAGAAGGCATCGTTAGTCTTCATCCACTCTAATTAATAAATGCTACATGAATCTACCAAAAAGAACCTTATAACTGTGCTTGAAAAGTTGGCTTAGGGTAGCTCTTTATAGGGTGTTTGGGGGAACACTAAACCCCAAGATGCTCATTTGAAGATAGAAGACCTGCAAAAAAAAAAAAAAAAAAGAGAGAGAGAAAGAGAAGAGAAAGAAGACTTGCATGATTAAATAAACATAGGAAATGCTGCATAGGCGAATATTTTATTTTTTTAAATTTAGTCCACCATTTACCAAAGTTATTGATTAAAGATTTTAAAATTTCATAAGAATAACATTTTGTGGAATATATATTTAGCAAAGAATTCTCCAGTGCTCTGGTGAAAATTTTAGCTGTGAAGGGGAACACAGGGATAGAGAGGCAAATTAATTTGGCATTCTTGACTTCAAACTTACATTAACCACATTTGTTTCCACTATTAAATGTAAAGAATTTGATGGATTTAACAACAGTCATCAAGGATAGTCAAAAGGTAACTTCCTCAGTGGTCTGGTGCAGCCAAAAATCAACTGGAGAATATACCTCAGGTGCCCGCTGCAACTCGAGAAAAACCATGAGGCTTCCCCCTCGCTACGAGATGAACCCCAATTCCCCAGCATTGCGTGAAGACCAATTCCGTCTTCCCCATCAAACAAGAAAGGAGCCTTGACTTCCTTGATGGAACTCCAGAGAGGCCCCAAGAACACTGTCACAAGTCTAGAGGGACCTGAGGTCACCAAAATCACACAAAAGAGCTCCATGTACCACAAATCAACTCAAGATGAGGCCTGATTCCCCTGCAATGGCTCCAGAGCTAGCAGGCGTTCCCCTGCAAACACAGCAAGTGGCTTGCCTTCCTTTAGGCAACTCCAGAGATTCCACGAGAACACCATCCCAAGTCTAGAGGAACACGAGTTCAGCACAGCAACTAGAGAGAAGCTCCGTGTACAGCAAATCATCTCGAGATGAGAGCTGATTCTCTGGCTTTGACTCAAGAGGAATGCCAACTTTCCACAAGCACCTCAAGAGGAGGCTTCTCTCAGCTATAGGTATGTGAGAGGGACCCTGAGTTTGCTGCCTCAAGTGGAATGGACACCGAGATGCCGTGACTCGAGATAAGGCCGGATTTCCCTGCAGTGACCTGAATGCAAGCTCGTCTTTCATCTCACGAGATGAAGGGATGTCTGAATCCCCTGTGGAGACCCTAGAGAAAGCCCTAGTTCCACGTATCATCTCAACAGGAGGCCTCACACTCCTTTCAAAACTCGAGAGTCACGCGGAGGTCAATGCCTCAAAAGGAGATGATTCCTGACTCCTCTTGAAAATTGATAGGAATCCCAATATCCCTGTGGCAACTGGACAGGAACCCTGGGTCTCTCGCCTCACCTTGAGAGGGGTCCCTATTGCCCTATCAAGCCTCGATGAGAATACCGAGGTGTCCCTAACATCTAGGCAGGAGTCCTGATGTCACTGAACAACATGAGTTTTGAAGGGTCATTCCCGCCGTAACTCGAGAAGATACCCCAGGTCCCCACCACAACTCAAGAAAACCCAGGAGAATTCACCCTCGCCGTGAGATGAGGCCCAATTCCACTGCATCGCATGTAAAGCAATTCCGTGTTCCCCATAAAACAGGATATGAGACTTGACTTCCATGATGGAACTCCAGAGAGTCCCCAGGAACACTGTCGCAAGTGTAGAGGGACACTGAGGTCCCCGCAGCAACACGAAAGTGCTCCGAGTACCCAGATCAACTCGAGATGAGACCCGATTCCCCTGCACTGGCTCCAGAGCAATCCCGCTTTCCTCATCAAACTAGACAAGTGGCTTGACTTCCCTTAGGCAACTCCAGAGATTCCCCGAGAGCACCGTCCCAAGTCTAGAGGAACACCAAGTTCAGCACAGCAACTCGAGAAAAGCTCCGTGTACCCCAAAACATTCGAGATGAGAGCTGATTCCCTGGCTTCGACTCAAGAGGAATGCCAACGTTCCACAAGCAGCTCAAGCGGAGGCTTTTCTCAGCTCTAGGTATGTGAGAGGGACCCTGAGTTTGCTGCCTCAAGTGGAATGGACACCGAGATGCCCTGACTCGAAATAAGGCTGGATTTCCCTGCAGTGACTTGAATGCAGGCTCGTCTTTCATCTCACAAGATGAAGAGATGTCTGAATCCCCTGTGGAGACCCTAAAGAAAGCCCTAGTTCCCCACCTCATCTCGACAGGAGGCCTTACATCCCTTTGACAACTCGAGAGGAACACGGAGTTCAATGCTTCAAAAGGAGACGATGCCTAACACCTCTTGAAAATTGATAGGAATAGCAATATCCCTGTGGCAACTGCAAAGGGAAGCTGGGTCAACACCTCACCTCGAGAGGCATCCCTATTGCCCTGCCAAGCCTCGAGGAGAATCCCGAGGTGTCCTTCAAAACTAGACAGGAGTCCTGTCGCCCCTCAACCAACACGGGTTTTGAAGGGCCATCCTCGCCGTAACCCAAGAACATACCCTAGGTCCCAGCCGCAACTCAACATAAACCATGAGACTTCCCCCTGGCCGTGAGGTGAGGCCCGATTCCCCTGCACTGAGTGCAGAGCAAATCCGTGTTCCCCATCAAACATGAAAGGAGGCTTCACTTCCTAGATGAAACTCCACATAGTCCCCAAGAACACTGCCAGAGGTCGAGAGGGACCCTGAGGTCATCGCAGCAAAACAAAAGAATTCGTGTAAATGAAATCAACTCGAGATGAGGCGCGATTGCCCTGCATTGGCTCCAGAGCCATCTCGCATTCCCCATCAAACATGACAAGTGGCTTGACTTCCTTTAGGCAACTCCAGAGATTCAACAAGAGTACCGTCCAATATCTAAAGGAACACAAAGTTCAGCACTGCAACTCGAGCAAAGCTCCCTGTACCCCCAAATCATCTTGAGTTGAGAGCTGCTTCCCTGGATTCAACTCAAGAGGAATGCCAACTGTCCACAAGTACCTCAAGAGGAGGCTTCTCTCAGTTATATGTATGTGAGATGGGCCCTGAGTTTGTGGCCTCAAGTGAAATGGACACCGAGATGTCCTGACTCGAAATAAGGCTGGATTTCCCTGCAGTGACTTGAATGCAGGCTCGTCTTTCATCTCACGAGATGAAGGGATGTCTGAATCCCCTGTGGTGACCCTAGAGAAAGCCCTAGTTCCTGGCCTCATCCCAACATGAGACCTCACATCCCTGTGAAAACTCGAGAGGCACACGGAGTTAAATGCTTCAAAAGGAGACGATGGCTGACTCTTCTTGAAAAATGATAGGAATCCCAAAATTCCTGTGGCCACTGCAAATGGAACCTGGGTTTCCCCTCTCACCTTGAGAGGCGTCCCTATTGCCCTCCCAAGCCCCGAGGAGAATCCCGAGGTGTCCCTCGCAACTAGACAGGAATCCTGACATCACTGATCCAACTCGAGTTTTGAAGGGCCATCCTCGTCATAACACGAGAACATAATCCAGGTTCCCACCGCAACTCGAGAAAAACAATGACACTTTCCCCTCGCCACGAGATGAGGCCCGATTCCCCTGCACTGCATGCAGAGCAAGTCCGTGTTCCCCATCAAACAGGAAAGGAGCCTTGACTTCTTTGATGGCACTCCAGAGAGTCCCCAGGAACACTTTCACAAGTCTAGAGGGACCCTGAGGTCCCCGAAACAACATGAAAGCGCTCCATGTACTCCAAATCAACTCGAGATGAGGCCTGATTCCCCTGCACTGCATGCAGAGCAAGTCCATGTTCCCCATCAAACACGAAAAGAGCCTTACTTCCTAGATGAAACTCCACATAGTCCCCAAGAACACTGTCACAGTTCTGCAGGGACCCTGAAGTGACAGCAGCAGCACGAAAGAACTCGTTTAACTCAAATCAACTCTAGATGAGACCCGATTCCCCTGCATTGACTCCAGAGACATCCCTCATTCCCCATTAAACAGGGCAAAGAGCCTGACTTCCTTTAGGCAACCCCAGAGATTCACCGAGAGCACCGTCCCATATCTAGAGGAACACCAAGTTCAGCACAGCAACTCGACAAAAGCTCTGTGTACCCCAAAACATTTCGAGATGAGAGTTATGACACAGGAGGAATGGAAACTTTCCACAAGCACCTCAAGAGGAGGCTACTCTGAGCTATAGGTATGTGAGAGGGATCCTGAGTTTGCTGCCTCGTGTGGAATGGACACCGAAATGCCCTTACTCGAAATAAGGCCGGATTTCCCTGCAGTGACTTGAATGCAGTCTCGTCTATCATCTCACAAGAAGAAGGGATGTCTAAATCCCCTGTGGATACCCTAGAGAAAGCCCAAGTTCCCTGCCTCATCTCGACAGGAGGCCTCACATCCCTTTGAAACTTTGAGAGGCACGTGGAGTTCAATGCCTCAAAAGTAGATGATGCCTGCCTCCTCTTGAAAATTGATAGGAATCTCAATATCTCTGTGGCAACTGGAAAGGGACCCTGGGTCTCCACTTTACCTCGAGAGACTTCCCTATTGCCCTCCCAAGCCCCGAGGAGAATCCCGAGGTGTCCCTCGCAACTAGACAGGTGTCCTGACGTCGCTGACCCAACACAAGTTTTGAAGGTCCATCCCCACCGCAACTCAAGAACATACCCCAGGTTCCCACCACAACTCGAGAAAAACCATGAGACATCCCCCTCGCCGTGAGATGAGGTCTGATTCCCCTGCATTGCATGCAGAGCATGTGTGTGTTCCCCATCATACTTGAAAAGAGTTTTGACTTCCTTGATGGAACTCCAGAGAGTCCCCAAGAACACTGTTACAAAGCTAGAGGGACCCTGCGGACTCCGCAGCAACATGAAAGAGCTCGTGTACCCCAAATCAACTCGAGATGAGGCCCAATTCACCTGAATTGGGTCCAGAGCCATCACACGTTCCCCATCAAATACAACATGTGGCTTGACCTCCTTTACGCAACTCCAGAGATTCCATGAGAACATCATTCCAAGTCCAGAGGAACACCAAGTTCTGCAGAGCAACTCGAGAAAAGCTCCATGTACCCCAAATCATCTCGAGATGAGAGCTGATTTGCTGAACTCGACTCAAAGGGAATTCCAACTTTCCACAAGCACCTCAAGAGGAGGCTTCTCTCAGCTATAAGTATCATAGTGGGACCCTGAGCTTGCTGCCTCAAGTGGAATGTACAATGAGATTCCCAGACTCGAAAAAAGGCCGGATTTCCCTGCAGTGACGTGAATGCAGGCTCGTCTTTCATCTCACAAGATGAAGGGATATCTGAATCCCCCGTGGAGACCCTAAAGAAAGCCCTTGTTCCCCGACTCATCTCGACAGGAGGCCACACATCCCTTTGACAACTCGAGAGGAGTGCAGAGTTCAAGGCGTCAAAAGGAGACGACGCCTGACTCACCTTGAAAATTGATAGGGATCCCAATATCCCTCTGGCAACTGCGAAGGAAGTCTGGGTCTCCTGTCTCACCGCGAGAGGCGTCCCTATTGCCCTGCCAAGCCTCAAGGAGAATCCCGAGGTATCCCTGGCAATTAGACATGAGTCCTGAAGTCGCTGAACCAACATGAGTTTTGAAAGGCCATCCCCGCCGTAATACGAGAACATACCCCAGATTCCCGCTGAAACTCAAGAAAAACCATGAGACTTCCCCATCGCTGCGAGATGAAGCCCGATTGCAATGCTGCGTGCAGAGCAAGTCTGTGTTCCTCATTAAACACAAAAGGAGCCTTGACTTCCTTGATGGACCTCTAGAAAGTCCCCAAGAACACTATCACAAGTCTAGCGGGACCCTGAGGTCCCCGCAGCAACACAAAAGAGCATCGTGTACCCCAAATCGACTCGAGATGAGGTGTGATTCCCCTGCATTGCATGCAGACCACATCTGAGTTCCCCATCAAACACTAAAGGAGCCTTGACTTCCTAGATGAAATTCCACATAGTCCCCAAGAAGACTGGGGACTTCAGCACCTCACAAGTCTAGAGGTGCTGAGGCCACCACAGCAACACATAAGAGCTTCGTGTACTACAAATCAACTTGACATGAGGCCGGATTCCCCTCCATTGGCTCCAGAGCCATCGTGCATTCCCCATCAAACAGATCAAGTAGCTTGACTTCTTTTAGCAACCCCAGAGATTAACCGAGAGCACCGTCCCATATCTAGAGGAACACCAAGTTCAGCACAGCAACTCGACAAAAGCTCCGTGTACCACAAATCATCTCAAGATGAGAGCTGATTCCCTGGATTGGACTCAAGAGGAATGCCAACGTTCCACAAGCAACTCAAGAGGAGGCTTCTCTCAGCTATATGTATGTGAAAGGGAACCTGATTTTGCTGCTTCAAGTGGAATGGACATCGAGATACCCTGATTCAAAATAAGGCCGGATTTCCCTGCATTGACTTGAATGCAGGCTCATCTTTCATCTCACATAAAGAAGGGATGTCTGAATCCCTTGTGGAGACCCTAGAGAAAGTACTAGTTCCCTGCCTTATCTCGACATGAGGCCTGACTTCCCTTTGAAAACTCGAGAGGCATTCGAAGTTCAGTGCTTCAAAAGGAGACGAAGCCTGACTCCTTTTCAAAATTGATAGGAATCACGATATCCCTGTGGCAACTGGACAGGAACCCTGGGTCTCTCGCCTCACTTCGAGAGGCATCCCTATTGCCCATGCAAGCCTCGAGGAGAATTCCGAGGTGTCCCTCGCAACTAGAGAGGAATCTTGACGTTGCTGATCCAACACAAGTTTTGAAGGTCCATCCTCGTCGTAACTAGAAAACATAACCCAGGTTCTTGCCGCAACTCGAGAAAAACCATGAGGCTTTCACCTGGCCGTGAGATGAGGCCTGAATCCCCTGCACTGCAGGCAGAGCAATTCCCTGTTCCCCATGAACACGAAAGGAGCCTTGACTTCCTTGATGGAACTCCAAAGAGTCCCCAGGAACACTGTCACTGGTATAGAGGGACACTGAGTTCCCCACAGCAACACAAAAGTGCTCCGTGTACTTCAAATCAACACGAGGTGAGGCCTGATTCCCCTGCATGGTCTCCAGAGCCATCCAGCATTCCCCATCAAACACGACAAGTGGCTTGTCTTCCTTTAGGCAACTCCAGAGTTTACCCGAGAACACCGTCCTAAGTATAGAGGAACACCACGTTCAGCACAGCAACTAGAAAACATCTCTGTGTACCTCAAATCATCTCGAGATGAGCGCTGATTCCCTAGCTTTGACTCAAGAGGAATGCCAGCTTTAAACAACACCTAAAGAGGAGGCTTCTCTCAGCTATAGGTATGTGAGAGGGACCCTGAGTTTGCTGCCTCAAGTGACATGGACACTGAGAAGCCCTGACTCAAAATAAGGCCAGGTGTCCCTGCAGTGGCTTGAATGCAGGCTCATCTCTCATCTCACAAGATGAAGGGATGTCTGAATCCCCTGTGGAGACCCTAGAGAATACCCTAGTTCCCAGCCTCATCTTAAAAGGAGGCCTCACATCCCTTTGACAACTCGAGAGGAACACAGAGCAACATGTAAAGGCTCTGTGTACTCCAAAACAACTCGAGATGAGGCCCGATTCCCCTGCACTGCGTTCAGAGCAAGTCTGTGTTCCCCGTCAAACACGAAAGGAGCTTTGACTTCCCTGATGGAAATCCAGAGAGTCCCCAGGAACACTGTCACAAGTTTCGAGGGTCCCTGAGGTCCCCGCAGCAACATGAAAATGCATGGTGTACTTGAAATCAACTCGAGATGAGGCCCGCTTCCCATGCACTGCATGCAAAGCAAGTCTGTGTTCCCCATAAAACACGAAAGGAGCCTTGACTTCCTTGATGGAAATCCAGAGAGTCCCCAGGAACACTTTGAAAAGTCTAGAGGGACCCTGAGAACCCCACAGCAACATGAAAGTGCACTGTGTGCTTCAAATCAACTCGAGATGAGGCCCGATTCCCCTGCATTAGCTCCAGAGCCATCACTCATTCCCCATCAAACACAACAAGTGGCTTGACTTCCTTTAGGCAACTCCAGAGATTACCTGAGAATACCATCTCAAGACAAGAGGAATACCAAGTTCAGCACAGCAACTCGAGAAAATTCCGTGTACCCCAAATCATCTCGAGATGAGAGCTGATTCCCTGGCTTCGACTCAAGAGGAATGCCAACTTTCCACAAGCCCCTCAAGAGGAGGCTTCTTTCAGCTCTAGGTATGTGAGAGGGACCCTGAGTTTGCTGCATCAAGTGGAATGGTTACCCAGATGCCATGACTCGAAATAAGGTTGGATTTCCCTGCAGTGACTTTAATGCAGGCTCGTCTTTCATCACACATGATGAAGTGATGTCTGAATCCCCTGTGGAGACCCTAGAGAAAACCCTAGTTCCCCGGCTCATCTCGACAGGAGGACTCACAGTCTTTAGAAACCTCCAGAGGCACATGGATTTAAATGCTTCAAAAGGAGAGCATGGCTGCCTCCTCTTGAAAATTGATAGGAATCCCCAAATTACTGTGGCAACTGGAATGGACCCTGGGTCTCCCCCCTCACCTCGAGAGGCATCCTTATTGCCCTACCAAGCCTTGAATAGAATCCCGAGTTGTCCCTTGCAGCTAGACAGGAGTCCTAATGTCACTGAATCAACACGAGTTTGAAGGGCCATCCCAACCATAACTTGAGAACATAACTCAGGTTCCCGCCACAGCTCAAGAAAACCGTGAGAATTCCCCCTTGCCATGAGATGAGGCCTGATTCCCCTGCATTGCATGCAGAGCAAGTCCATGTTCCCCATCAAAAACGAAAGGAGCCTTGACTTCCTAGATGAAACTCCACATAGTCCCCAAGAACTGTGTCAGAAGTCTAGAGGGACCCTGAGGTCAGTGCAACAATAGGAAAGAGCACCGTGTACCACAAATCAACTCGAGATGAGGCCCGATTCCCCTGCACTGGCTCCAGAGCAATCCTGCATTCCTCATCAAAGAGCACAAGTGGCTTGACTTCTTTTGGGCAACTCCAAGATTCCCCGAGAACACCATCCCAAGTCTAGAGCAACACCAAGTTCAGCACAGCAACTCGAGAAAAGCTCCGTGTAGCCCAAATCATTTCGAGATGAGAGCAGATTCCCTGGCTTTGAAACAAGAGCAATGCCAACTTTCCACAAGCAGCTCAAGTGGAGGCTTTTCTCAGCTCTTGGTATGTGAGAGGCACCCTGAGTTTGCTGCTTCAAGTGGAATGGACACCAAGATGCCCTGACTCGAAATAAGGCCGGAATTCCCTGCAGTGACTTGAATGCCGGCTCATCCTTCATCTCAAAAGATGAAGGGATATCTGAATCCCCTATGAAGACCCTAGAGAAAGCCCTAGTTCCCCGCCTCATCTCGACAGGAGGCCTCACATCCCTTTGACAACACGAGTAGAACACGGAGTTCAGTGCTTCAAAAGTAGACAATGATTGAGTCCTCTTGAAAATTGACAGAAGTCCCAGTATCCGTGTGGCAACTTGAAAGGACACTGGGTCTCCCGCCTCACCTCGAGAGGCATCCCTATTGCCCTGCCAAGACTCGAGGACAATCCCGAGTTGTCCATCGCAACTAGACAGGAGTCCTGACGTAGCTGAAAAAACACGAGTTTTGACGGGCCATCCCCATCATCACTTGAGAATATAACCCAGGTTCCCTCCACAACTCGAGAAAATCCATGAGACTTCCCGCTCGATGAGAGATGAGATCAGATTCCCCTGCACTGAGTGAAGAGCAATTCCGTGTTCCCCATCAAACATGAAAGGAGCCTTGACTTCCTTGATGGAACTCCAGAGAGTCCCCAAGAACACTGATAAATGTCTAGAGGAACCCTGAGGTCACCGCAGCAACATGAAATAGTTCGGTGTACCCCAAATCAACTCGAGATGAGTCCAGATTCCCCTTCATTGGCTCCAGAGCCATCCGGCGTTCCCCATCAAACATGACAAGTGACTTGACTTCCTTTAAGCAACTCCAGAGATTCCCCGAGAACAACGTCCTGAGTATAGAGGAACACCACGTTCAGCACAGCAACTAGAAAACAGCTCCGTGTACCTCAAATCATCTCGAGATGAGACTTGATTCCCTGGCTTTGACTCAAGAGGAATGCCAGCTTTAAACAACACCTAAAGAGGAGGCTTCTCTCAGCTATAGGTACGTGAGTGGGACGCTGAGTTTGCTGCCTCAAGTGGAATGGACACCGAGATGCCCTGACTTGAAATAAGGCCGGATGTCCCTGCAGTGATTTGAATGCAGGATCGTCTTTCATCTCACAGATGAAGGGATGTTTGAATCCCCTGTGGAGACCCTAGAGAATACGCTAGTTCCCAGCCTCATCTCGACAGGAGGCCTCACATTCCTTTGACAACATGAGAGGCAAGCGGAGTTCAATGCTTCAAAAGGAGACGAAGCCTGACTCCTCTTGAAAACTGACAGGAGTCACAGTATGGCTCTGGCAACTGCAAAGGGAAACCTGGTGTCCCGCCTCACTTCGAGAGGCATCCCAATTGTCCTGCCAAGCCTCGAGAAGAATCCTAAGGTGTCCCTCGGAACTAGACAGGAGTCCTGACGTCGCTGAACAAACACGAGTTTTGAAGGGCCAACTCTGCCGTAACTGGAGAATATAACCCAGGTTCCACACCACAGCTCCAGAAAAACAATGAGACTTTCCCCTCACCGTGAGATGAGGCCCGATTCCCCTGCATTGCATGCAGAGCAAGTCCGTGTTCCCCATCAAACACGAAAGGAGCCTTGACTTCCTAGATGAAACTCTCCATAGTCCCCAAGAACTCTGTCAGAAGTCTAGAGGGACCCTGAGATCAATGCAGCAACACGACAGAGTCCCGTGTACCACAAATCAACTCGAGATGAAGCCTGATTTCCCTGCATTGGCTCCAGAACAATCCTGCATTCCTCATCAAAGAGCACAAGTCGCTTGACTTCTTTTAGGCAACTCCAGAGACTCTATGAGAATACCGCCACCAGTCTAGAGGAACACCAAGTTCAGCACAGCAACTCGAGAAAAGCTCCGTGTACCCCAAAACATTTCGAGATGAGAGCTGATTCCCTGGCTTCGACTCAAGAGGAATGCCAACTTTCCACAAGCAGCTCAAGCGGATGCTTTTCTCAACTATAGGTATGTGAGAGGGACCCTGAATTTGCTGCCACAAGTGGAATGGACACCGAGATTCCCTGACTCGACATAAGGCTGGATTTCCCTGCAGTGACTTGAATGCAGGCTTGTCTTTCATCTCAAAAGATGAAGTGATGTCTGAATCCCCTGTGGAGACCCTAGACAAAGCCCTATTTCCCCACCTCATCTCGACAGGTGACCTTACATCCCTTTGACAACACGAGTCGAATGCGGAATTCAATGCTTCATAAGGAGACGATGACTGAGTCCTCTTGAAAATTGACAGGAATCCCAGTATGTCTGTTGCAACTTGAAAGGACACTGGGTCTCCCCCGTCACCTCGAGAGGCGTCACTATTGTCCTGCCAAGCCTTGAGGAGAATCTCAAGGTGTCCCTCGCAACTAGACAGGAGTTCACACATCGTTGAACAAACATGAGTTTTGAAGGGCCATCCCCGCCGTAACTCTAGAACATAACCAGGTTCCCTCCACAACTCCAGAAAAACAATGAGACTTTCTCCTCACCGCGAGATGAGGCCCAGTTCCCATGCAATGTATGCAGGTTAAGTCCGTGTTCCCAATCAAAAGGAAAGGAGACTTGACTTCTTTGAAGGACCTCCAGAGAGACCCCAAGAACACTGTCAGAAGTCTACAGGGACCCTGAGGTCCCCGCAGCAACATGAAAGGGCTCCGTGTACTCCAAATCAACTCAAGATGAGGCCCGATTCCCCTGGACTGCATTCAGAGCAAGTCCGTGTTCCCCATCAAACACGAAAGGAGCCTTGACTTCCTTGATGGAACTCCAGAGAGTCCCCAGGAACACTGTCACAAGTCTAGAGAGACCCTGAGGTCCCCTGCAGCAACATGAAAGTGCACCGTGTACTTCAAATCAACTCGAGATGAGACCCGATTCCCCTGCATTGTCTCCAGAGACATCACTCGTTCCCCATCAGACACACAAAGTGGCTTGATTTCCGTTAGGCTACTCCAGAGATTACCCGAGACTACCATCTCAAGACTAGAGGAACACCAAGTTCAGCACAGAAACTCGAGAAAAGCTCTGTGTACCCCAAATCATCTCGAGATGAGAGCTGATTCCCTGGCTTTGACTCAAGAGGGATGTCAACTTTACACAAGCACCTGACGAGGAGGCTTCTGTCAGGTATATGTATGTGAGAGGGACCCTGAGTTTGCTGCCTCAAGTGGAATGAACACCGAGATGCCCTGACTCATAATAAGGCCGGAATTCCCTGGAGTGACTTGAATGCAGGCTCGTCTTTCATCAAACAAGATGAAGGGATGTCTGAATCCCCTGTGGAGACCCTAGAGACAGCCCTAGTTCCCTGGCTCATCTCAACAGGAGGCCTCACATCCTTTTGAAACTCGAGAGGCACGTGGATTTAAATGCTTCAAAAGGGGAGTATCGCTCCCTCCTCTTGAAAATTGATAGGAATCCCAAAATTCCTGTGGCAACTGGAAAGGACCTTGGGTTGCCCCTCTCACATTGAGAGGCGTCCCTATTGCCCTGCCAAGCTTCGAGGAGAATCTCGATGTGTCCCTCACAACTAGACAGGAGTCCTGATATCACTGAACCAACACAAGTTTTGAAGGGCCATCCCAGCTGTAACTCGAGAATATAACCCAGTTTCCCGCCACAACTCGAGAAAACCATGAGAATTCCCCCTCGCCGTGAGACGAGGCCTGATTCCCCTGCATTGCATGCAAAGCAAGTCAGTGTTCCCCATCAAACACGAAAGGAGCCTTGACTTCCTAGATGAAACTCCACATAGTCCCCAATAACTCTGTCACATGTCTAGTGGGACACTGAGGTCAACGCAGCAACACGAAATATCCCCGTTTACCTCAAATCAACTTGAGGTGAGGCCTGATTTCCCTGCATTGGCTCTAGAGCAATCCAGCATTCCTCATCAAGCAGGACAAGTGGCTTGACTTCTTTTAGGCAACTCCAGAGATTCCCTGAGAACACCGTCCCAAGTATAGAAGAACACCAAGTTCAGCACAGCAACTCGAGAAAAGCTCCGTGTACCCCAAATCATTTCGAGATGAGAACTGATTTCCTGGCTTCGAATCAAGAGGAATGCCCACTTTCCACAGCAGCTCAAGCGGAGGCTTTTCTCAGCTCTAGGTATGTGAGAGGGACCCTCAGTTTGCTGCCTCAAGTGAACTGGACACCGAGATGCCCTGACTCGAAATAAGGCCGGAATTCCCTGCAGTGACTTGAGTGCAGGCTCGTCTTTCATCTCATCAGATGAAGGGATTCCTGAATCCCCTTGAAGACCCTATAGAAAGCCCTATTTCCCAACCTCATCTTGACATGTGGCCTCACATCCCTTTGACAACACGAATGGAAAGTGGAATTCAATGCTTCAAAAGTAGACGATGACTGAGTCCTCTTGAAAATTGACAGGAATCCCAGTATCCCTGTGGCAACTTGAAAGGACACTGGGTCTCCCGCCTCACCTCGAGAGGTGTCCTCCTTATTGACTTGCCAAGTCTCGAAGTGAATCTCGAGTTGTCCCTCGCAACGAGACTGGAGGCCTGATGTCGCTGAACAAACACGCGTTATGAGGGGCCATCCCCTTCGTCACTCGAGAATATAACCCAGGTTCCTTCCGCAACGCGAGAAAGTCCATGAGACTTTCCACTCGAAGAGAGATGAGATCAAATTCCCCTGCATTGCGTGCAGAGCAATTCCATGTGCACCATCAAACATGAAAGGAGCCTTGACTTCCTTGATGGAACTCCAGAGAGTCCCCAAGAACACTGATACAAGTCTAGAGTGACCCTGAGGTCACCGCAGCAACACGAAAGTGCTCAGTGTACTGCAAATCAACGTGAGATGAGGCCAGATTACACTACATTGGCTCCAGAGCCATCCGGCGTTCCCCATCAAACACGACAAGTGGCTTGACTTCCTTTAGGCAACTCCAGAGATTCCCTGAAAACACTGTCCTAAGTATAGAGGAACACCACGTTCAGCACAGCAATTAGAAAACAGCTCCGTGTACCTCAAATCATCTCGAGATGAGAGTTGATTCCCTGGCTTCGAATCAAGAGGAATGCCAACTTTCCAGAACCCCCTCACGGGGAAGCTTCTCTCAGCTATAGGTACGTGAGAGGGACCCTGAGTTTGCTGCCTCAAGTGGAATGGACACCGAGATGCCGTGACTCGACATAAGGCCGGATTTCCCTGCAGTGACATGAATGCAGGCTTGTCTTTCATCTCAAAAGATGAAGGGATGTCTGAATCCCCTGTGGAGACCCTAGAGAAAGCCCTAGTTCCCCACCTCATTTCCACAGGAGGTCTCACATCCCTTTGACAACTCGAGAGGAACACGGAGTTCAATGCTTCAAAAGTAGACGATGACTGACTCCTCTTGAAAATTGACAGGAATCCCAGTATTCCTGTAACAACTTGAAAGTGACAGTGGGTTTCCCTACTCATCTCGAGAGGCATCCCTATTGTCCAACCAAGTTTCGAGGAGAATCCCGAGGTGACCCTCACAACTAGACAGGCGTCCTGACATCATTGAACAAACAGGAGTTTTAAGAGTCCATCCCTGTCGTCACTCGAGAATATACCCCAGGTTCCCTCCGCAACTCAAGAAAAACCATGAGACTTCCCACTCGATGAGAGATGAGATCAGATTCCCCTGCATTGAGTGCAGAGCAAGTCCGTGTTCCCCATCAAACATGAAAGGAGCCTTGACGTCCTTGATGGAACTCTAGAGAGTCCCCAAGAACACTGATACAAGTCTAGAGGGACCCTGAGGTCCCCGCAGCAACATGAAAGCACTCCGTGTACTCCAAATCAACTCAAGATGAGGCCAGATTCCCCTTCATTGGCTCCAGAGCCATCTGGCGTTCCCCATCAAACACGACATGTGGCTTGACTTCCTTTAGGCAACTCCAGAGATTCCCCGAAAACACTGTCCTAAGTATAGAGGAACACCCTGTTCAGCACAGCAACTAGAAAACAGCTCCGTGTACCTCAAATCATCTCGAGATGAGACCTGATTTCCTGGCTTTGACTCAAGAGGAATGCCAGGTTTAAACAACACCTAAAGAGGAGGCTTCTCTCAGCTATAGATATGTGAGAGGGACCCTGAGTTTGCTGCCTCACGTGGAATGGACACCAAGATGCCCTGGTTTGAAATAAGGCCGGATTTCCCTGCAGTGACTTGAATGCAGGTTCGTCTTTCATCTCATAAGAGGAAGGGACGTCTGAATCCCCTGTGGAGACCCTAGAGAATGCCCTAGTTCCCCGCCTCATTTTGACAGGAGGCCTCACATCCCTTTGACAACACGAGAGGCACGTGGAGTTCAATGCTTCAAAAGGAGATGAAACCTGTCTCCTCTTGAAAACTGACAGGAGTCACAGTATTGCTCTGGCAACTGCAAAGGCAAACTTGGTCTCCCCCCTCACCTTGAGAGGCGTCCGTATTGCATTGCAACATCTCGAGGAGAATCCTGATGTGTCTCTCCCAACAAGACAAGTGTCCTGACGTCACTGAACCTCACCCCAGACCCTGCACCTGGGGTCACTCCTCCAGTTTCCAAGGTGACTCCACCTGAAATATCCTGTGTCTGTAATCACATGTGCACATCTCCAGGATGACGCCACTTCCCAGACCCAGTACCTGTGGTCACGCTTCCACAATCTCCAGGGTGATCACAACACACTGGACCATGCACCTGGGGTCACATGTCCACAGTCTGCAGGGTGACATTCTCCCAAACCCTATATCTAGGATCACATATCTACAGTCCCCTGGGTGATCCCTCCCAGACACTGTATCTGGAGTCACACATCCACAGTCTCCACGGTGACCCCTTCCCAAGCCTTGCAACTGGGCTCACGATTCCACAGTCTCCAGGGTGAATTCCTTCTGACCATTCCCCTGGGGTCACATATCCACATTCTTCAGGGTGACCAACCCAGTCCCTGTCCATGGGGTCACATATCAACAGTCTCCAGGGTGACACTCCTCCCCTGAATGCACATTTCAAGGGGAGCACAAAAAGCACACCCAAAATATGCACATTTGACAAAAGGGTTATTTTGGACTGATTAATTAAAAAAAACAAAACAAAACAAAAGAAAAAAACAAACAGCCGCCCCAGGAGGATCTTTGAAAACCAAGTCGAAATTCCATTTTATGAAGTAGATTTACATTTGTTAAGGATATCTCCATCTTTAAGGACGTGTCCCTGTCTGGACCAGGAAATAGAGGATGGCTAAATATCAAGAATGGACTAAGTATCAAGACTGACTTGATATCACTAAATGACTTGACTAAATATCAAGAAGGTCTATGGAATGGACCTGGAAGTTAATCTGCATACCACCATGTCTTTGTTTACTGTGCTTCACCTAATAATCTCCCTTAAATAGCTTCTTCCATTCCTTGACCTCCTTCTTTCATTCTTAGCTGATGATAGCATTTAAGGTAAAGTCTTGGACCATTTCAGAAAGTGACAGTTTTTCCAGGTATCTTTCAACTATATAGGAGGTATGCATGTCATATATTAAACTTCTGATTGTTTTTCTCCAATCCATCTTCCTTTCATTATGAACATCTCAGTGAAGAACATTGAGGCTAGGGGGAAAATTATCTTTCCTCTCATCTAATGCAATAAAATAGCACTCAGAGATATAGAGGAATGAACCACAGACCAATTTAAAATAAAAATAAAGGAAAGCATGAATCTAACACTTACATTACTGAGTGAGGGAATCCAGCCTCAAGTGCTACACACTGTATGATCGTATAAGACATTCTAGCAAAGGTAAAACAGACATGATAAAGAGTTTATGGAATATATGGTTGATATATTTCACATGGTACTTTAGTGAGGAATACCTGCCACTTTGCATTTGTCTAAGCACATAGATTTCTGTTTTCAGAACACAAGTAATTTATTACCTATTCACATTTATTTATTTATGGTATGGAGTGCTAAAGACTGGAATGCAGAATTTAACAAAGAATATAACAGATTGAGAAATAAATGAAAAGCTTCAGACTTCCCTAGGGGCCCAGTGGTTAAGACTCCACGTTGCCAGTGCAGGAAATATGGGTTCAATTCCTGGTCAGGGACCAAAAACCCCACCTGACGTGGCACAGCCAAAAGATTTAAAAGGAAGAAGAAAAATTTTAAAAGGCCACTCTCACTCTTAGGACAAAATTATCTGACCTAAGTTCACTGTGTAAATGAATGGAATCTGCAGGCCAAAGGCAAATGTACCATACATAAACAATGGGCTCTGTAAGTTCTTTCCACGGGGGTTTGTAGCTAACAGGACTGAAACTACCATATCAGTTATTGAAGGAGCAAGCCCTGAATTTGATAAGTGATGAGTAGTGGAAGCCAGGTTTCTTACCATTGGAGTGGGAAGTTACAGGCAGACAAAAGGAGAAGGTTATAATACCTGTGTCATAAGAGATCAGGTTGGAGACATCATTATAAACTATCTTTAGCCTAATGCAGAAACATATAACTCCATGTGAAAATCTTCATAACTGTCTGTATGCATAGTCTGGATACATGCATGTGTATTTCCATGCATTGTCTGCTGAGATTATTAAGTTCCCACATACAAGTTTTTATTAATATGCTCTAACAAAAAGGGACAAGGACTCTTTAAATATGTGTCTGATACTAGGACTGAGACAATAAATATGTAAAGCAGCATAATCTTAAAATGTGAGAAAGAAGGACCAAAAAGCCCCATAAAAGCTGAATTATGTAAAATAAAAGCAGGAGAGTATGGAAAAAGCTCTCAATAGCCAAAGCTAGAATGAACTAAGCAGTCTAATTGGCTGGATTATAGCCAAAAGGAAGTGAAGGTGAAGTTGCTCAGTCGTGTCTGACTCTTTGCAACCCCATGGACTGTAAGCTATGAGGCGCCTCCATTCATGAAATTTTCCAGGCAAGAGTACTGGAGTGGGTTGCCATTTCCTTCTCCAGGGGATCTTCCCCACCCAGGGATTGAACCCAGGTATCCTGCATTGCAAGCATATGCTTTTACAGGCTGAGCCACCAGGGAAGCTCCCAAAAGTTTAAAATAATTTTCAGGTGTCCAAACTGGTAAAAAGTAAAAATTAGGTTTTATGAGTAATGTTGAATAAAAATCTCACACAGAAAGATTCTAAATAATTGATACAGACTCAGCTGTCCATCAAGTATATGAAGCTAACTCTCCTCTCCTCAAATGTGGGTCCTGCATTATGACTTCCTCCTTAATAAGGCACTCAGGATGGACGTGAGGAAAATCAACAATAAAGACAAATAACAAATGTTGGCGAAAATGTACGAAATTGAAACTCAAAACTTTACTTGTGGAGAGGTAAAATGGTGCAATCAATGTGTCCAAAACAAGCATTTTCTCGAAAACATAAAAATGTAATTATATCACTCAGTAGTGGCCACAGGACTGGAAAAGGTCAGTTTTCATTCCAATCCCAAAGAAAGGCAAAGCCAAAGAATGTTCCAACTGCCACACAGTTGCACTCATCTCACATGTTAACAAAGTAATGATCAAATTTCTCCAAGCCAGGCTTCAACAGTAAGTGAACCATGAATTTCTAGATGTTCAAGCTGGATTTAGAAAAGACAGAGGGACCAGAGATCAAATTGCCAACACCCGTTGGATCACTGAAAGAGCAAGAGAGAAAAACATCCAGAAAAATATTTACTTCTGCTTTGTTAACAATGCCAAAGCCTTTGACTCTGCAGATCACCACAAACTGTGGAAAATTCTGAAAGGTATGGGAATACCATACTGCCTTACCTGCCTCCTGAGAAATCTGTATGCAGGTGAAGAAGCAACAATTAGAACTAGACATGGAACAATGGACTGGTTCCAAATCAGGAAAGGAGTACAGCACCCTGCTTATTTAACTTATATGCAGAGTATATCATGTGAAATCTCGGGTCTGGATGAGGCACAAGCTGGAATCAAAATTGCCAGGAGAAATATCAATAATTTCAGATACACAGAGGACACCACTCTTATGGCAGAAAGCAAAGAAGAACTAAAGAGTCTCTTGATGAAAGTGAAAGAGGAGAGTGAAAAAGTTGGCTTAAAAATCAGTATTCAGAAAACTAAGATCATGGCATCTGGCCCCATCACTTCATGGCAAATAGATAGGAAAACAATGGAAATGGTGACAGAATTTATTGTGGGGGGGGGGGGCTCAAAAATCACTGAAGATGGTGACTGCAGCCATGAAATTAAAAGACACCTGCTCCTTGGAATAAAAGTTATGACCAACCTAGACAGCATATTAAAAAGCAGAGACATTACCAACAAAGGTCCATGTACTCAAAGCTATGGTTGTTCCAATAGTCATGTATAGACGTTACAGCTGGACTACAAAGAAAACTGAGCACCGAAGAAGTGATGCTTTGGAACTGTGGTGTTGGAGAAGACTCTTGAGCATCACTTGGACTGCAAGGAGATCCAACAAGTCAATCCTAAGGGAAATCAACCCTGAATATTCATTGGAAGGACTGATGCTGAAGCTGAAACTGCAATACTTTGGCCACCTAATGTGAAGAACTGACTCATTGGAAAAGACCCTGATGCTGGGAAAGATTGAAGGCAGGAGCAGAAGGGGATAACAGAGGATGAGATGGTTGATGGCATCACCAACTCGATAGACATGAGTTTGAGCAAGCTCTGGGAGTTGGTGATGGATAGGGGAGCCTGGTGTGCTGCAGTCCACGGGGTCACAAAGAGTCGGACATGAGTGAGTGACTGAACTGAAATATCATATGTTTTGGTAACTCCACTCCTAGATATACATCCAAAGAATTTAAAAGAAGTGCTCAAATATATACTTGTACACCAATATTTACAGCAGCAGTGTTCTTGATAATCCAAGTTAAAAACAATGAAAATGTCCACCAACAAGTGAATGGAAGAGCAAATAGGTCAGTTCCATCCATGAGATGCATTACTCTGCCATATAAAGGAATATAGTAAAATAATGCCACAGCTTCAGAAAATAGTAGGGGGCTTTACAAAAACTTAAACACAGAGTTAACATAGAATCCATCAATTCCGGTCCAGGTTATACACTCAAGATATTTAAAACCAAATACTGAAACAGATATTCAAACCCCATATTCATAGCAGCATTATTCATAGTAACCAAAAGGTGGCAGCAGCACAAGTGTTCAACAGATGACTGGATAAGCACGATGTAGTATATACACAGTGGGATCTGATTCAACCTTTAAAAACAAGATAACTCATACATGCTATAATGTAGATGAAACTTCAAGTCATTAGGTGAAGTGAAACAAGCCTGACACAAAAGGAAAAATGTTCTATGATTCCACTAGTATGAGATATCCATATAAGACAAATTCCAAGTAGAGTAAGATGGCCAGGGATTGGGGGTTATGAGTATTTAATGGTTACAGTGTCACTTCAGGAAAAGGGAAAGATTCTGGAGATGAATGGTGGGGAAATTTTTACAATGAGAGTGCAGTTAATGCTATAGAAGTTCATACTTAAAATGACTCAAATAATAAATGTTGTTATATGTTTGTAAGCACAGTGAAAAAAATGACACATGGCACAACATGGAAAAGCACTAAAAACATTCTCAGTGAAAGAAACCACACTGAAAAGCCACCCAGATCATAGTCATCTTGTCACTTTAAATCCATGAAGGTTTTTAACATGAGGGAAAGTCCCAGTGATGGCTCCAGAAAAAGAAAACTGCATTAGAATGAAGAAAGACAGTTGCACAAAGCTTGGGCAGCTGATGAAAGTTGAACTGGTCCTATGGATAGGATTGTAATGTGGAAACCATAATTATCCCCCATTTTGGGGTTGTGGGCTGGTTCCTGGGAAAGTGACCATGTTTTGGGTAAAACACATTGCGGTATTTGGTGTGAATGTAGAAAACTTTGTACCACTATTTAAAGTAGACACGTTTGAAATTTTACTAGAAAGTAAGTTACTTTTCAATACAGCCATGTAAGTCACATGCCAGAAAATCAGAGATGACATCGAACATTGCAATAGAGGCCAAGAGTTAACCTAAGTAAATTCAGCTAAAGTAGTTTGATGCTAATTGCCTTGTACTAGTCCACATGGTATTAAAAGGCACCATAGGAAGAGTATATTAGTAGACACCATGCCCTGGGTGCTGTGGATGACCAGATGGAACTGAAACTATTAGATGTCTTAATTCTAGTTTTCCACATAACACTACACCAAAGCAACTGTCAGAACTAAAAAGCGAATTCACAGACTTGCCTGGCAGTCCAGTAGTTAAGACTGCACTTCCACTGCAGGGGGTACAGGTTTGATCCTCGGTCAGAGAACTAAGATCCAACATGTCGAGCTGTGGGGCCAAAAAAAAGAAAAAAGAAAGTCAGCAGAACTGCAAGATCATTTGTGATTCTCTACACTAATAATGAACTATCAGAAAGAGAAATTAAGAAAATAATTCCTTTTACAATTGCATCCCCTCCCCCACATAACTAGAAATCTAACCAAGGACTTGAAAGACCTGAAAGCTAAAAACTACAAGACAATGATCAAAGAAACTAAATGGATACAAGTAAAAAGATATCCCATGCTTATGGGTGAAAATACCATTAAAATATCCATTCTAAACAAAGCAACGTACACATTCATGCAATCACTGCCAACATTTCAATGACATTTTTCACAGAAACAAAAGCAATCTTTACATCTGTGTGGAGCCACAAAGGAACCAGAAGAGCCAAAGGGATCCTGAGAAAGCAGAACAGGCTGGTGGCATGTCTATCCCTGACTTCAATCTAGAGTATGTACCTAAAGTCACTAGAAGACGTGTGGAATTGGCACAGAAATAGTCAAGAGAGCTCAGAAGTAAACCTACAGGTGCATGGTAATTAATTTACAAGAAAGGAACTAAAAATATATACGCGGGAAAGGACAGTCCCCCCCACCCCCCTCAATAAACCGTGCTGGGAAAAATGGAAACCACACACCAAGGAACAATATAGGACACCATCTTATACTACAGACAAAAACTGACTAAAATCCCACAACTTTCCACATCAAGCCCTAACAGTCTTGGGTCCTCTTAAGACAGACTTTCAGCAACAGCCACACACAGAAGCTTCTTCCCAATTTTCCTCACTTTTTCTTTCAGCAGCACATCGTTGCAGGAATCTTGAGGAAACCAGACTCCCGTCAGACTCAACTGAACCCCACAATGTCCCAAAGCTGAAGCACCAATGGGTTCTGAGGAGATCATGGGTCCTGAGGAAACTAGATTCCATCAGCCAAAACTAAACCCCATAATGCCCCAAAGCCAAAATACAATGGATCCTGTGGTGACCCATCTCCTGTCAGCCTGAACTGAACCCCACAATGTCACAAAGCTGAACCCCCATAAGGTCCTGAGGAGATCAAATTCTATCAGCCTGAATTGAACCCCACAATGCCCCAAAGCTGAAACCACATGGGTCTTGTGGTGACCCATCTCCTGTCAGCCTGAACTGAACCCCACAATGTCCCAAAGCTGAACACCCAGCAGTTCCTGAGGAGACCAGATTCCATCAACCTGAACTAAACCCCACAATGCCCCCAAACTGAAGCCCCAGTGGGTTCTGAGAAGACCAGATTCCATCTGCCTGACCTGAACCTCAGAGTATCCTGAAGCTGGGTCCTGAGGAGACCAGAGTGCTGTCAGTGGCCACCAACAGCCAGGTGCTCCAGCAGAGTGGGGAGTTCCCCCTGGGGTGAGGAGAGTGTCAGGGGGGCGGGCTCCTCATTATCATGAATAGGCATGATCAAGAAGGTTTGCAGGGGCCAGGGCAAGGACAAGGGAGATAAGCTCCAGCTCCGAGTATTCTAAGTCCCCACTTTCTGAGATTGCGTGACCTACATGATCCAGACTTTGCAAGGAGCAAGCTGAGTTACAGAGGCAGAAGGAGCAGGAGGTGATGTAAAATTTTAACGTTTCCTCTTCAGGTTCAGAAAGATGAAGCCCTCCCAGGTTCCCAGGTCCTTGTGCCCCAGTGACTGTGAGCTCTTCCTTCTGGGTGTATGACCAACCCCCACACTAAGTCCCCTCTATACCCATGGCCCTGGCCCAAGCCTAACCTCCCCCTCAGGCCCTGATGAAGCTCCCCGCCCCCATTGTGCATCTCACATCCCACCCCAACGTGGTCTTTTTGAAGCCTAAACAAGACCATCCTCCTCTCCTCCCTGTGATTCCCCTCACCTGATGAAGCCAGGTCTTCATTCGTTCCAGGTGACTCCAAGGGCCTCATTCTCTCCATGTGTGTGGCCGCTCTCTGTGCCCGTCTTTATGGGCATGTGGTGATCTCCTAAAATGAGGGTTATTTGACAGAGAGAGAATGGGGTAAATGGTGGCCACCAAAGATGTGTCCCCCCAGAACAGGGCCGTATCTGGGAAAAGAGTCTTTGTAGATGTAGTTAAGGATAGCAAGGTAAGGTCATCTAGGGTTAGGGTGACCTTCAATCCAACTGACAGACTCCTTCAAAGAGACGAAAGAGGACACAAAGGGGAAGCCTCTTAAAGGCAGAGGCAGAGATGGGAGGGAGGGGGCCACAAGCCCAGGGACCCCTGGAGCCCCTGAAGTTGGAAAAGGCAGGAATGATCCTGTCCTGGAGCCTCTGGAGGGACCTCAGCCCTGTGCCACCTTGATTTCCGGTGTCTGGTCTCCAGGACTGAGAGAGGATGAACTCCTGTTGTTTTAAACCACCCAGCATGTGATCATGTTAGAGAAGCCACAGAGCAGCCACACAGACCCTGCTCTGTAGGATCCTAGAAATGTGGGTCTCATTAAAGCAGATGAAGGGTGGATTACAGAACCCTTAAAATCAGCTCTGAACCCTCAGAAATGCTAAAGCAGTGGCTGGGCTCCAGAATGTTGAGGGGTCAAGTCTGAAGCCTGTGCCTAGGGGTACTGGGTGCACACGCCTCCCCGGGTTCTTACACCAGTACATGTGGTGTAACATCTCAGTCTTGATGGAGGACATTTAATATCAATGGCCACATTGCTAATTAAGAAGCCACCAGTTGCACAGGTGAAAGCCCAATTAGGGCACTTGCTTCAGGGATGAGCAATTCTGAAGATGGTCAGGGATGGGGACTTACTCATGTGTAGCCAGCCAGCAGCCCTTGCACATACCCCACCCCCTCCCCTCCCAAGGAGGGACCTCAGTGGGAAGCTGGGAGACTACACGGAGTCATCTCTAAGTAAATGCTGGCTGACCCCCAGGCTAGCCATTCCTGAACCTCATCCACCCTTCATAGATAAAACACTTGAATATGTGCAAAGACCTCACAGGCTGGAGAAAAGTGGAGCCACTCCAGCGACAGCATGCTTACTGACGTGGCTCCTGTAGGTCAGGCAGAATGGTCCTGGCCTGGGTGATCTGGAAGCTTTGCACTTTCCTACCTGAGTTACTCCTCCTGTGCTGCTCCCATTGCCTGTTTTCTTGCTTCCTCATTTCTGCCTGAGAAGATTTCCAACAGCAGGAACAGGTGACACAGCCCATCCTTAGGAATTGACAGCTTAGCACCTCCTGCAGAAGGTCCAGCAGAGCCCAACACAGACCCAATCCCCCGAAACACTATGGGCCCTCACTCTCTCTTATCAAGCCAACCCTGCAAGATCTAAGCAGAAAGACAGCATCAGGTACAGCTGCAGGCACTTGAGGGGGTTTATATAGACCTCAACCCAGGCACACATCCAAAGGGCAGGCCAGTCAGGTCAGCCAATCTGCCCACCTGGGCTTGTGGTTTCAGAAAATGGGCCTCGTTGTCCTGGCCAGGGTTCCAGGAACAGGTGTGGGTCCTTTGGGTCAGGATGGATATGGGGCTGCTGCTCTGACTTGTTTTCTCATCTTCTTATCTGACCTATAAGTGGGAGAGGATTTCAGGAAGGCCTTCTTCTAATGAGAGGGACCCAGGGGTCAGGGAGAGGATGGGTGGTGGGTGGAGACAGACTCAGTGCCCAGGTGCTATGGGACCCTCTGGAAAACCTGCTGGAAGGAGGATGCAACCAGTGAAGCCCAAGGTCACAAAACTATCCTGAAGCTGCTGTATGTTACCTCAGGTCCTCCTCTGAGGGTCTCAAGGTCAGATCTGTCCAACAGAGGAGCTGGGGGCTCTTTGCAGTGAGGGCTCTGTGAACAGCTCCTGGGTGCTGAGCCCTGCAGGATACCTGCCCAGGTGAGCCCCATATCCTGGGAGGCACCTGCCCATAAGAACCATGTATCCTGGGAGGGGCGAGTGAACAAGTATTCTCTCTGTGCAGTTATCACAGATTAGCTTAGTGACTCTCACGTGGGCAGTGCTGGAATTAGATGAGAACAAGGACATGTTGGGGGACGTTCCCTGAAACACCCCCAGGCCCATCCAGAGTGAAGAGTTCAGTAGGTGGGTACTGGTTGCTGTGCTGGGGTGGGAGGTTTCATGGGTGCCTCTTGTTTCTTCACCTGACACCACAGAGGCCTCTGCAGGACACAGAAGACAGCCTGCCCAGGGATGGTGTGAGCCCCTGGCGACCAGGCACGGGAAGTGAGAGGGAAGGACCAGGCTGAGGGGGCCTTTCTGCTCTGAGTTGGGAGTGGACAAGCAAGTGGTGAGTGTGATCTAGGAAAGTGGCTCTGGTGATGGGAGGCTTGTTGAGGCCGTCTGAGTACGAGTTGGAAAAGAATGTTCAGACATAGAGCATTTCAGAAGGGAGTGAGTTTGTATTAAGAACAAAGAGCAGAGATAAAGTGGGCACTGTGGGCTCAGGGGGCCAACCACCTGACAGACTAGGGAAAGTTGACTGATTTCCTGGGTTAAGAGCCAATTTTTACAGTTTCAAGGCAAAGAAAATTCCTACTGGAAGGTTGATATTAGGTGATTGGGTGGGGTACCATAGGGTGTTTACTGGAGTGGGCATCCTTGCCTGGTAGGGAGTCAGGAAGCTCATTAGCGATGATCAGGTGCTTTTGGCAACAGTTGCAAAGGGGGCCCAGTCCGATTCACAGGTGACCTTGGTTCTGGGGCCCACTTCTATGGCCTTGGTGTGAGGACTCCCAGTTGTGGCCTTGGGGAAGGAGTCACCTCAACAAGACTGACCCTGCTTCAGAGTAAAAGTTCCATCAAGTTTTCTCTGCAGGAGAGATCTAGTGATCCTAGATCTGTTTGGAAAAGTCTTGGACACTGCAGGGACACATACTGAGTGTGAAACTGGATATTGAACCTTGTTGGCAAAACTCACCTTTTCTCTCTGTTGGCATTAAAAGGGTGTGGGCTGACAGCTACCTGAGAATCCATCCAATTGACAATTTCCTATTTACAACATAAATGAGTTTGGTCAAATTATTTCTATTTCTATGCAAACAGGCAGCTTGCAACACCTTGTGGCAGGATCATTTCCAATAGATTGTCAACTAATCAAGGTAACAACATTATGACACTCAACACATTTAGATATAATTTCCTAAGCCTTTTTCTTGAGGGACAGACCCAATATGAGCTAGGAATGTGTTCAAAAGGCTCAGAAAGTGCAGGAAAATACACTGGCTATGACTGGAAATTAGGGTCTCTGTGCAAACCTGGAGTTCTGACATCTTACAATCTAGACAGTTCCTGATAGACAGATGCATGAAAAACACTCTACTTTTATGTTTTTCTTTCATCAAAGGAACATGGATTTCCTAGCATTCTGTGTGCTGAGAGTAACTCACTGCTATAAAATGCTTGCTTGGACTTCATTTTTCAGTAAGAACTTCCCCTGACTGTGTTACAGTCAGGACGGTCCCACACTCACAGGGAAAAAGCAAACTAGCATCCAAACGTTTGTTCCATCAGGTTTTCTCTGTAGGAGAGATCCAGTGATCCTAGGTCTGTCTGGAAAATGCTTGGGTAGTGCATGGACACATACTGAGTGTGAAGCTGGATCCTGGACCTTGTTGGCTAAATCAGCATTTTCTTTCAGGTGGTCCTAAAATGGTGCAGTGTAGCAACTGCCTGAAGATCCATCCAATTGCTGTTTTCTTACTTGTGACAGCAATATCTTTGGTCAGACCTCTTGGATTTCTGCAGCAAACATGAGACTTTCAATTCCTTGCCACTGGATCATTTCCAATGGCAGGTAAACTCATTAGGTAACCAGACTCCATGGCATTCAGCACTCTCAGACACACTCCTACAGCCTGTTTCTTCATAGACAGTCCCAGGATGACCTAGGAATGGGTTCGCTAGTATCAGAAATGTGAGCAAACATAGTGGCTGTGACTCTGAAAATTAGGTGCTCTGTGTAAATCTGGAGTTTTAACATTTTAGAATCTAGACAGTTTCTGATAGATGTCTGAAATACACTCCTTTTTATTTTTTGCCTTTCATTCCTCAAAGAAACACAGATTTCACAGCATTATGTTTGCTGAGAGTGACAGACTGCTTGGAAATTCTTGCCTGGAAGTCATTTTGAAGTAACAATTTCCCCTCCCCTGTGTTACCATGGGAAATGCCCCCACACTGACAGAGAAAAGTAAACAAATGTCAAAACATCTGTTCCGTGAAGTCCCCTGTAGGAGGGATCCAATGATCCTAAGTCTGTCTGGAAAATTCTTGGATAGTGCTTGGACACATGCTCAGTGTGAACCTGGATTCTGGACCTTGTTGGCAAATTAGAATTTTCTCTGTGTTGGGCACAGTAGGCTGGGGTTTAGCAACTCCTTGAAAATCAGTACACTTGCTCTTTTCCCACTAACGACAGCAATAGCTTTGGTCAAAACACTGGAATTGCTGAAGCAAGCAGGCAGCGTGCAACTCCTTGTGGCAAGATCATTTCCATTGGAATGCCAATTAAACTACTTAGAAACAGTATGGCACTCAGCTGTGTCAGACACACTCCTCCAGACTCTCTCCTCATGGTGTGTCCCAGTAAGATAGAGTACTGTGCTCATGAACCATGGAAAGTTCAGGGAAACTTACTGGCTGTGTCTCTGGAATTGAGGGCATCTGTGGAAGCGTGGTCTTCTCACATCTTAGAATCCAGACAGCAGTCATGGATAGAGAGATGCCTGAAAAGCACCCTATTCATTGCCGCTCATTCCACGAGTGAACACAGGTGTCCCAGCATTCTGTTTGCTGAGAGTAACCCGCTAAGTGGAAACCCTTGCCTGGAAGTCATTTTTAAGTAAAAATTTCCCCTCACGTGTGTTACACTAGGGAAGGCTCCCACACTCACAGGGAAAAGCAAGCAAACATCAAAATGTCTCTTCCATCAATTTTTCTCTGTCAGAAGGATCCAATGGCCCCAGGTCTCTCTGGAAATTTCTTGGATACTGCAAGGGAAACATACTGACTGTGAACCTGAATATTTGACCTTCTTGGCAAAATTAGCATTGTCTCTCTTTTGGCACTAACAGGATGTGCGCTGGCAGCTGCCTGAAAATCCATCCAATTGATATTTTCCTACTTCTGACATCAATAGGTTTGGTCAAATCTTTCAGGTTTCTGACACAAGCAGGTGGCTTGCAACCCCATCGAGCTGGATCATTTCCATTAAAATGTCAAATAATCTAGGTAACAACAGTATGGCTCTCAGCAATCTTAGATAATTTCACAGCCAGTTTCCTCTGAATCAGACCCAATAGGAGCCAGGAATGTGTTCATAAGGCTCTGAAAGTGCAATGAAATATACTGGCTATGACTTTGGAAATTAGGCCCTGTGTGCAAACCTGGAGTTCTCACATCTTAGACTTTAGATAGTTCCTGACAGATAGATGCCTGAAAAACACCCACTTTTATGTCTTTCATGCATTTAAGTAACATAGTTATCCCAGATTTCTGTGTGATGAGAGTAACACACTGGTTGAAAATCCTTGCTTGAAGGTGATTTTTCAGTAACAATTTCCCATGACTGTGTTACTGTAGGGAAGACCCCCAAACTCACAGGAAAAAGAAAACAACCAACCAAATGTCTATTCTATAAAGTTTTCTCTTTAGGAGAGATCCAATGATCCTCTGCCTGTCTGGAAAATTCTTGGATACTACAGGGACACATACTGAGTGTGAATCTGCATCCTTGAATCTGTTGGCAAAATTAGCAAATTTTGTCGGTTGGATCTAAAAGAGTGCGGCCTCAGCAACTGCCTGAAGATTCATCCAATTGGTCTCTTCCTAATAATGACAGTGATAACATTGGTCAAACCTTTGAGGTTTCTAAAGCAAGCAGGCGGCTCACTACTCCTATCTGCTGGCCCATTTCCAGTGTAATGTCACCTCATCTAGTTAAGCACTGTATGGCACCCAGCCCTCTCAGACATACTCCTGCATCCTGTTTCCTCATGGGCAGGCCCAGTTTGAATAAGGAATGTGGTTAAAGCCTTGGAAGGTGCAGGGAAACACAGTACCCTAACTCTGGAAGTTAGGACCCTGGGAAAGCCTTGAAGTCTCATGCCTTGATTTCTAGACAGTTCCTGATAGATAGAGGCCTAAAAATACACTCCGTATGGATGCCTTTCCGTCCTCGAAGGAACATAGCTTTCCCAACATTCTGTGTGCTGAGAGACACACGGTGCTTGAAAACACTTGCTTGTAGGCCATTGGTCAGTAGAAAATTCCCCTGAAGGTGCAATGGTAGGGAAGGCTCCCACACTCACTGGGAAAGGCAAACCAACATCCAAACGTGTACTCCATAACATTTTGTCTTTAGGTGCGATCAAGTGAGCCTAGGTCTGTCTTGAAAATTCTTCAGTGCTGTGGGGACACATCCTGCGTGTGAACCTGGGTAATGGACCTTGGTGGCAATTTTCGCATTTTCCTCTAGGTTGGCCCTAAAATGTTGGGAAAGCAATGGCCCTTTGAGTAAGGAAAGGCGTCACCAGAGAGTGTGTTTCCAGGCCTCTATCTATTAGGAACTGTCTAGATTGTAAGACGTGAGACCTCCAGTCTTGCCCAGATGACCTAACATCCCGAGTCAGGGGATATGTTTCCATACAATCTCTGAGCCTTGTAAATACATTCCTAGGTCATACCAGGACTGCCAAGGAGGAAACAGGCTGTCAGAGTGTGTCTGAGAGAGCTGGGTGCCATGTGGTGCTACCTATATTATGTGACATTTCACAGGAAAGGGACCAACAGATAGAAGTGGCAAGCAGACTGCTTGCTTCAGAAATTACATGGGTGAACCATATCTGTCACTGTCAGAAATAAGAAAACAAGTACTGGATGGATATTTAAGCAGTGGCTATGCCAAACCATTTTAGTGCCAACTGAGAGAAAAAGGTGAATTTTGTCCTGTATTCAGGTTCACACTCAGGATGTGACCCCACAGGATCCAAACTTTTCCAGATAGACCTGGGTTCACTGGACCTCTCTAACAGAGAAAACGTGATGGAACAGGTATTTGGATGCTTGCTTGTCTTGTGATTGTGGGCGCTTCCCTACTGTCACAGTCTCAGGGGAAATTGCCACTGAAAAATGAACTCCAAGCAAATGTTTTCAAGCAGTGTGTGACTCTCAGCACACAGTACATTGGGAAAGTTATGTTCCTTCAATGAAGGAAAGGCATCAACAGAGAGTGTGTTTTTTATAGCAGGAACTGTTCAGCTTCTAAGATGTGAGAGCTCAGGCCTGATTAAAGGACCTAAGTTCCAGAGTCAGGACAGTGTGTCTTGCTGCACTTTCTGAGACTTCTAAATGCATTCCTAGGGCATACCAGGTCTGCTCCTAAGGAAGGATGCTGAGGGAGTGTATCAGACTGTGCTGGGTGAAATACTGTGGTCACATAGATGAGGTGTCATTCCACTGGAAATGGGCCTGCAGCTAGGAGTTGCAAGTCATTCACATGCTTCAAAAATCCCAAAGGGTGAACCAAAGCTAGCATTGTCAGAAGGAAGAAAACAACATTCAGATGGAATTTCAAGCAGTTGCTCGGCGGCACTCTTTTAGGGCCAAGTGAGAGAAAAATGCATATTTTAACACCAACGTCTGGTATCCAGATTCAAACATAGGTGTTTCCCCGCAGTGTCCACGGATTTTCTAAATAGACTTACATTGATGAATGGCCCCACCAAGAAAACGTGATTGAACAGATGTTTGGAAGTGCTTTTGAACTTACCTGTGAGTGTGGCGCCTTCCCTACAGTCACACCTGCAGGGGAAATTGCTAATGAAAAATGACCTCCAACAAGCGTTTTCAAGGAGTGTGTGACACTCAGCACACAGAATGTTGAGAAAGCTATATTCCTTTGAGGAAGGAAAGGCATCTCGAGAGAATATGTTATCAGGCCTCTACCTGTCATGAACTGTCTAGATTCAAACATGTGAGTCCTCCAAGTTTCCCAGAGGACCTAAATACCAGAGTCAGGGCAGTGTGTTTCCCACCACTTTCTGAGATTTGTAAACACATTCCTAGGTCAAACCAGATCTGACCATAAAATTCATGCTGCAAGAGTGTGTCTCAGAGTGCTGGGTGACATATTGTGCTAACCTAGATGAGATGACATCTCCCTGGAAAGGGGCCAGTGGCTTGGAGTGGAGAGCCTCCTGCTTGATTCATAAATCCCAAAGGGTGCACCAACACTATCACTGTCAGAAGTAAGAAAACAGCAATTAGATGCATTTTCAGGCAGTAACTAGGTTTAACCGTTTTAGGGCCAACTGAGAAAACAATGGAAATTTTGCTGCCAAGGTCCAGTATCCAGGTTCAAACATAGGGTGTGTAGGAACAGTATCCATGAGCATTCTAGACAGTTAGGTTGAATGGATTGCTCCTATCAAGAAAACGTGATTGAGCAGACGTCTGGATGATCCTTTGCCTTTTCCTGTGGGTGTGGCGGTCTTCCCTAAGGTCACAACATCAGGGGAAGTTGCTACTGAAAAATTACTCCTAACAAGCCTTTTCAAGCAGTTTGTGACTCTGAGCACACAAAAAGCTGGGAAAATTATGTTCCATCCAGGAAGGTAAGGCATCAACAGAGAGTGTTTTATCAGGCCTCTGTGTATCACAAACTGTATAGACTCAAAGATGTGAGACTTCCAGGTTTGCCCTGAGGACCCAAATTCCAGAGTCAGAGCATTGTATTTCCCTACACTTTCTGAGATTGCATCCAAGTACCATATTTTGGACTCGATTGTTGACCATGATGGCTACTCCATTTCTTTTAAGCGGTTCCTGCCCACAGTAGTAGATATAATGGTCATCTGAGTTAAATTCACCCATTCCTGTCCATTATAATTTGCTGATTCCTAGAATGTCGACATTCACTCTTGCCACATCCTGTTTGACCACTTCCAATTTGCCTTGATTCAAGGACCTAACATTCCAGGTTCCTATGCGATATTGCTCTTTACAGCATTGGACCTTGCTTCTATCACCAGTCACATCCACAACTGGGTACTGTTTTTGCTTTGGCTCCATCCCTTCATTCTTTCTGGAGTTATTTCTCCACTGAACTCCAGTAGGATATTGGACACCTACCGACCTGGGGAGTTCCTCTTTCAGTATCCTATCATTTTGCCTTTTCATACTGTTCATGGGGTCCTCAAGGCAAGAATACTGAAGTGGTTTGCCATTCCCTTCTCCAGTGGACTACATTCTGTCAGACCTGTCCACCATGACCCGTCCGTCTTGGGTGGCTCCACACGTCATGGCTTAGTTTCATTGAGTTAGACAAGGTTATGGTCCATGTGATCAGATTGGCTAGTTTTCTGTGATTATGATTTCAGTGTCTGCCCTTTGATGCCCTCTCACAACACCTACCATCTTATTTGAGTTTCTCTTACCTTGGACGTGGGGTATCTCTTTACAGCTGCTCCAGCAAAGCACAGCCACTCCTCCTTACCTTGGACAATGGGTATCTCCTCAGGCCGCCCCTCCTGACCTTGAATGTGGAGTAGCTCCTCTCGGTCCTCCTGCACCCGTGCAGCTGCTGCTCTGTGGACGTGGGATTGCTCCTCTTGGCCACAGCCCCTGACCTTGGGCATGGGGTAGCTCATCTCAGCCACCTCCCCTGACCTCAGGCATGAGGTAGCTCCTCTCGGCCGCTGCCCCTGGTCTCGGACATGGGGTGGCTCCCCTCAGCCACTACCTCTGACCTTGGGCGAGAGATAGCTCCTCATGGCCATGCTTCTGCATGGTCCGTCACAGCCTGCACCATTTGAATGCCGAGTTCCAAAGAATAGCAAGGAGAGATAAGAAAGCCTTACTCTGATCAATGCAAAGAAATGGAGAATAACAACAGAATGGGAAAGACTAGAGATCTCTTCAAGAAAATTAGAGATACCAAAGGAACATTCCATGTGAAGATTGGGTTCAATAAAGGACAGAAATGCTATGCATCTAACAGAAGCAGAAGCTGTTAAGAAGAGGTGGCAAGAATACACAGAACAACTGTACAAAAAAAGATCTTCATGACCCAGATAATTATGATGGCGTGATCAGTCACCTAGAGCCAGACATCCTGGAATGTGAGGTCAAGTGGGCCTTAGAAAGCATCACTACAAACAAAACTAGTGGAGGTGATGGAATTCCAGTTAAGCTATTTCAAATCCTAAAAGATGATGCTGTGAAAGTGCTGTACTCAATAGGTCAGCAAATTTGGAAAACTCAGCAGTGGCCACATGACTGGAAAAGATCAGTTTTCATTCCAATTCCAAAGAAAGGCAATAACAAAGAATGCTCAAACTACTGCACAATTGCACTCATCTCACACGCTAGTAAAGTAATGCTCAAAATTCTCCAAGCCAGGCTTCAGCAATACATGAGCCGTGAACTTCCAGATGTTCAAGCTGGTTTTAGAAAAGGCAGAGGAACCAGAGATCAAACTGCCAACAGCTGCTGGATCATTGAAAAAGCAAGAGAGTCCCAGAAAACATATATTTCTGCTATATTGACTACGCCAAAGCCTTTGATTGTGTGTATCACAATAAACTGTGGAAAATTCTGAAAGAGATGGGACTACCAGACCACCTGACCTGTCTCTTGAGAAACCTATGTGCAAGTCAGGAAGCAACAGTTAGAACTGGACATGGAACAACAGATTGGTTCCAAATAGGAAAAGGAGTATGTCAAGGCTGTATATTGTCTCCCTGCTTATTTAACTTATATGCCGAGTACATCATGAGAAACACTGGGTTGGAAGAAGCACAAGCTGGAATCAAGACTGCCAGGAAAAACATCAGTAACCTCAGATATGCATATGATACCACCCTATGGCAGAAAATGAAGAGGAACTAAAAAACCTCTTGATGAAAGTGAAAGAGGAGAGTGAAAAAGTTGGCTTACAGATCAATATTCAGAAAACTAAGATCATGGCATCTGGTCCCATCACTTCATGAGAAAGAGATTGGGAAACAGTAGAAACAGTGTCATACTTTATTTTTGGGGGCTCCAAAATCACTGCAGATGGTGATTGCAGCCATGAAATTAGAAGATGCTTACTTCTTGGAAGGGTTAAGACCAACCTAGATAGCATATTAAAAAGTGGAGACATTTCTTTGCCAACAAAGCTCCATCTGGTCAAGGCTATGGTTTATCCAGTGGTCATGTATGGATGTACGAGTTGGACTGTGAAGAAAGCTGAGCACTGAAGAATTGATGCTTTTGAACTGTGGTGTTGGAGAAGACTCTTGAGAGTCCCTTGGACTGCAAGGACATCCAACCTGTCCATCCTAAAGGAGATCAGTCCTGGGTGTTCATTGGAAAGACTGATGCTGAAACTGAAACTCCAGTACTTTGGCCACCTGATGTGAAGAGTTGACTCATTGGAAAAGACCCTGATGCTGGGAGGGCTTGGGGGCAGGAGGAGAAGAGGATGACAGAGGATGAGATGGCTGGATGTCATCACCAACTCGATGGTCATGAGTTTGTGTAAGCTCCGGGAGTTGGTGATGGACAGGGAGGCCTGGTGTGCTTCGATTCATGGGGTCCCAAAGAGTCGAATACAGCTGAGCGTCTGAACGGAACTGAACTCTTTCTGAGCATTGTAAACACATTCCTAGGTCATACCAGAAGTGCCCTTAAGAAAAAACAGGCTGCAGGAAGATTTCTGAGATTGCTGGGTGCCATGCTGCACTTACCAAGATGATGTAGCATTCCACTGTAATTGGGCGAGCGGCTACGAGTTGCTAGCTGCTTACTTGCTTCAGAAATCCCAAAGGGTGTACCAAGTGATCACTGCCAGAAGTAAGAAACCAGCAGCTAAATGCATTTCCAGGTAGTTGTTATGCTCTACTCTTTTTGGCCAACTGAGAGAGAAAGGTGAATTTTGCCACCAAGGTCCACTGTCCATGTTCACACCTAGGATGTGTCCACTCAGGATCCAAGAATTTCCCAGACAGACCTAGGCACACTGAATCTCCACTACAGAGAAAACATGATGGAACTGACCTTTGGTTGTTGCTTTTCCTTTTCCTGTGAGTTTGGTGGCCTTCCCTATGGTCACACTATCAGGAGCATTTGCTAATGAAAAAGGACTTCCAACAAGTGTTTTCAAGCAGTATGTGACTCTATGGACATGGAATACTGGAAACCTACGTTCCATTGAGGAAGGAAATGTATTTATAGACAGTGTGTTTTCAAGAATCTGTCTATTAGGAACTGTCTAGCTTCAAAGATGTGAATTCTCCATATTTGCCCAGAGGACCTCAATTCCAAAGTCAGGGCAATGTGTTTTCCTGCACTTTTTGAGCTTTGTAAATACATTTCTTGGTCATACCAGGACTGCCCATGAGGAAACAGGCTCTCTATATGAGGAACTGTCTAAGATACTAAGATATGAGACCTCTAGGTTGGTACAGAGGACCTAAATTTCAGAGCAAGGGCAGTGTGTTTTTGAGCATTTTCTGAGCTTTGTAAACACATTTCTGAGTAACGCCAGGTCTGCTCATGAGAAAACAGGCTTCAGGTGTGTGTCTGAGGGTGCTGAGTACCATACTGTGCTTACCTAGATGAGGTAACTTTCCATGGCAAATCGGCACGTGACCAGGAGTTGTGAGCCATCAACTTGCTTCAGAAATCTTGAATGGTGGACTAAAGTTTGCACTGTCAGAAGTAAGAAAAAAGTAATTGGGTGGATTTTCAAGCAATTGCTAGCCACACCTCTTTATGGCTCCAAAGAGATAAATACAAATTGTGCACCCTAGGCCCTTTATTCAGGTTCACACACGGGATGTGTTCCCTCGTGATTCAAGAAATTTCCAGACAGACCTTTGCTCCCCAGAGTTCTTCTACAGAGAAAACTGGTTGGAACAGCCATTTGGATGTTGCTTTGCCTTTCCCTGTGAGTGTGGGGCCGCTACTTATGGTCACAGCCTCAAGGAGATATTGCCACTGAAAATAGACTCGCAAGCAAGCACTTTTCAAGCAGAGTGTGACTCTCAGGTCGCAGAATGTGAAGAAAGCTATCTTCCTTTGAGGAAGGAAAGACGTCCACAGAGAGTGTGTTTTCAAACCTCTATCTTGCAGGAAATTTTGAGCTTCTAAAACATGAGACCAGCAGGTCTGCTGAGAGGACCTATATTCCTGAGTCAGGGCCGTGTGTCTCCCTGTAATTTCCGAGTCTGACAAACACATTCCTAGATCATAACGGTACTGACCATGAGAAAGCTGGCAGCAGGAGTGTGTCTGAAATGGCTGAGTGCCTTACTGTGGTCAACTGTGTGAGGTGACATTCCAGTGACAGGCTCAAAGCTCCAAGGTGTGAGCCACCCGCTTGCTTCAGAAACCCCAAAAGGTAGAGCAAAGCTAGCTCTGTCAGAGGTAAGAAAAGAGCAATTGGACGGATTTTCAAGCTGTTGCTAGGCCGAACCACTTTAGGGCCCCCTGAGAGAAAAATGTGAATTGTGCCCTGTAGGTCAGGTATCCAGGTTCAAACACAGGGTGTGTCCCAGCAGGATCCAAGAATTTTCCACAGAACTAGGCTCACTAGACCTCTCCTGCTGGGAAAATGGGATGGAACAGACATTGGAAGTTGGTTTGCCCCTCCCTATTGTCACAGACTCAAGGAGAAAGTGCCCCTGAAAGATGACCTCCAAGCAAGCACTTTTCAAGCAGTGTGTGACTCTCAGTTCACAGAATGCAGGGAAAGATATCTTCCCTCAAGGAAAGAAAGGCATCAAAAGAGAGTGTATTCTCAACCCTCTATCTTGCAGGAACTGTTTAGCTTCCCAGATGGGAGGCCTCCAGTAGTGCTCAGAGGAACTAAATTCCAGAGTCAAGGCCATGTTTCTCCCTGCACTTTCCAAGCCTTGCAAAGCCATTCCTAGGTTATACCAGTACTGCACATGAGGAAGCAGTCTGTGAGAGTGTGTCCAAGAGGGCTAGGTTCCTCACTATACTCACTTCAGCGAGGTGGCATTCCACTGTAAAAAGGCCCACAGCTGGGAGTTGAAATTCACCCACTTGCTTCAGAAATCAAAAAGGAAGGAGCAAATCTAGCTCTCTCAGAATCAAGAAAAGAGCAAGTGGATGGATTTTCAAGCTGTTGCTAGGCTACATTGCTTTAAGGTCCACAGAGAGAAACACAAATTGTGCCCCCTCATTCTGGTATCCTGGTTCACAAACAGGGTGTGTCCCCAAAGTATCCAAGAATTTTCCAGACAGACTTACGCTCACTAGAGTTCTCCTACAGAGAAAACGGGATGGAACAGACATTTAGATATTGCCTTGTCTTTCCCAGTGAGTGTGGAACCCCTCTGTTTGACTACAGCCCCAAGTGGAAATTACCATTGAAAACTCATGTCTAAGCGAGCACTTTTCAAGCACTGTGTGACTCTCAGTTCACAGGATACTGGCAAACCTATATTTCTTCAAGGAAGGAAAGGCATCCACAGAGAGTGTGTTTTCAAACCTGTCCCTTGCAGGAACTCTTTAGCTCCTAAGACATGAACCCTCTAGTTCTGCTCAGAGGACCTAAATTCGAGAGCCTGTGCCCTGTGTCTTGGTGCATTTTCCCACCTTTCAAACACATATCTAGGTGATACTGGTACTGCCCTTGAGGAAGCAGACTGTGGGAATATGTCTCAGAGTGCTGGGTCCCTTACTGTGGTCACCTCTGTAAGGTGACACTCCAGTGTAAATAGGCCCAAAGATAGGAGTTGCAAGACGCCCATGTGCTTCAGAAACCCCAGGGGTGGAACAAAGTTAGCTCTGTCAAAAGTAAGAAAATGGCAATTGGACGGATTTTCAAGATGTGGATAGGTTACACCACTTTAGGGCCACCCGAGAAAAATATGCAAATTTGAACCTGGGTGTCCAGATTAACGCACAGGGTGTTTCCCCACATGATCCAAGAATTTTTCAGACAGACCTAGGTTCACTGGAGCTCTCCTGCAGAGGAAACATACATCCAGAGTCTCCAGTGTGAACCCTCCAAAATCTATACCTGGTGTCACGAATCCACAGTCTCCAGGATGACCCTACCCTCAAGATCCTGTACCTGGGGTCACAAGTCCACTATTTCCATGTCGAGTCCACCTCCAAGAACTTGAACTTGTGGTCACATGTCCAGAGTCTTCAGGGTGACCCCACCTCCCCGAAGCTACTGGTGTGAAGCATCCACAGTTTTAAGGATGGACCCAATTCCCAGAACCTGTAGCTGGGGTCACACTTCCAAATTCTAAGGGTTACCCCAACTCCCACACATTGAACCTGGTTTCCCATGTCCCTGTTAGCCAAGGTTACCCTCTCCATGACCCTGTAATGGGGATCACATGTCCACAGTCTGCTGTGTGTCGTCACTTCCCAGACCCTTCACCTAGAGTCACAATCACAGTTTCCAGGTTACTCCTTTGCAGACCCTGCACCTGGAGTCACTTATCCACAGTCTCCAGGGTGACTCATTCAAAACCCCACACTGGGGCTCACATGACCACAGTCTCCAGGGTGACCCAAGCACCCAGATCCTGCACCCAGGGTCACATATCCACAGGCTCCAGGGTGTACCTCTTGCAGACCCTGCACCTGGGGTCACATATCTACAGCCTCCAGTGTGATCCCCATCCCCAGACCTGATTTGGGTGAGAAATATCCATAGTCTCCAGACTCACACCTTGGATCACATATCCACAGTCTCCAGAGTCACACCTTGGGTCACATAGCCATAGTCAGCAGGGTGAACTCACCTCCCAGAGCCTGTACATGGTGTCAAATGTGCACATTCTCCAGGGTTACCACCCTTCCAACATGCTGTACCTGGGTCAAAAGCCCACAATCTCAAGGGTGACCCCCTCTCAGACCCTGTTCCTGGGGTCACATGTCCAGAATCTCCAGAATGATCTACCTCCAAGATGAAGCACCTGATGTCACATGTCAACAGTCTCCAAGGTGACCCCGTCCTCAGAATCTGCACCTGTGGTTACATTTCTCCAGTCTGCAGGATGACCCCCAATCTCAGTATTTGTATTATGTGTCACATGTACATAGTCACCAGGGTAACCACTGCAGGCCCTTTTTCTGACATAACATTTCCACAGACTCCTGAAGAACTCCCTTCCCAGACTCTGAACCTGGGATCCTACCTCCAGGGTCTCGAGGGTGATGCCCTTCCCTGTCCCTTCACCTGGTGTCAAACATCCACAGTCTCCGTGGTAACATCCACACCAAAGTCTGATATTGGGGACACAGATCCATAGTCTTCTGGGTCGCAACCCCTCCCAGATCATGCACCTGGTCTCACATGTCCTCAGTCTCCAGGTTGACACCCCTCCCAGACACTGCAGCTGGGGTTACACATCCACAGTCTCCAAGGTGAACCCACCTCACTGACTATTGTACCTCTGGCCACATGGCCTCAGTCTCCAGGGTGACCCTATATCTCAGACACTGTACTTGAGGTTACATATCAACGGTGTCCAGGATGACACCTCTCCCCAGACCCTGTACCTGGGGTCGCATTTGCACAGTCTCCAGGGCGATGCTATATTCCCAACCCTGTACCTGGGGTCACAGGTCGCAGTCACCAGGCTTTCCCCACCCTCAGGAGCCGTTACCTGGGGTCATACGTCCACAGACTCCAGAGTGACTCCCTCCCAGACCCTTCACCTGGCATCCTATGTCCACAGTCTCCTGTGTGATATCACTTCCCAGACCCTATACCTGTGGTCACAGATCCACAGTCTCCATGGTGATCCCCTTCCCAGACCCTGTAATTTGGATCCCATGTCCTCAGTCTCCAGTGTGACACCACCTCTCATACCTTGTACTTTGGTGACTTGTCCACAGTTTCCAGGATGACCCAAACGGTGCATGTGGAGTCACATGTCCACATTCTGCAAAGTGACCCCAGTCCCTAACCCTGAACCTTAGTCACACAGCCACAGTTTCCAGAATGACCTCACTCCAGACCCTGCACATAGGGTCACACCTCCACCTTCTCCATATTGACCCCCTCCTTGAACTTCTATCAGGTTTCACACATGCACCAGCTCCACAGTGACCACCACCAGATCCTGTACCTGTGGTCAGGGTCCGCAGTCTGCAGGGTGAGACCATTTTGTACCTTAAACCTTGGTTCACCTAGCCAGTCTCCAGGGTCATCCCTGCCAAACCTGCACCTGGGGTCACATGTCCATACTCTCCATGGTGACATCCCCCAGGCCCTGTACTGCTGCTGCTGTTGCTGCTGCTGCTAAGTCATGCCAGTCGTGTCCAACTCTGCGACCCCATAGATGGCAGCCCACCAGGCTTCCCCATCCCTGAGATTCTCCAGGCAAGAACACTAGAGTGGGTTGCCATTTCCTTCTCCAAAGCATGAGAGTGAAAAGGGAAAATGAAGTCACTCAGTCATGTCTGACTCTTAGGGACCCCATAGACTGCAGCCTACCAGGCTCCTCCATCCATGGGATTTTCCAAGCAAGAGTACTGGAGTGGGTTGCCCACTCCAGTACCTAGTGTCATATATCTGCGCAGACCCTATACGTAGTGTCATATATCCACAATTTCCCGGGTTACCCCACTTCCCATATCATGCACCTGGGATCACATGCTCAGTCTGCAAGGTGACCCCGATCCCATTCCTGTACCTTGTGTCACAAGTCCACAGCCACCAGGATGGCCCCACCCTCAAGATCCCATACCTGGGGTCACACTCCTGTCTCCAGTGTGATCTCACCTCCCAGAAACTTTACCTGGGGATAAACGTCTACTGTTTTCAGGATGGTCCCAACTCCCTGAAACGGTACCTGGAGTCACTCTTCCATAGACATTGAGGCTGTTCCATGCCCCTGGTCCACAGGGTTACACCCTCCAAGACCCTGTAATGTGGTTTACATGTCCACAGTCTCCTGTATGTCATCACTTCCCAGAACCTTCACCTGCAGGCACACAAACAGAGGTTCCAGGATGACTCCCTCATAGACCCTGCACTTGGAGCCACATATCCACAGTCTCACAGGTGACTCATCCAAATCACTGTACCAGGGCTCACATAACCACAGTCTTCCAGATGCTGGACTATTGACCCCAGCACCCAGTGTCACATGTCCACAAATTCTAGCATGGCCTCACACTCCAGACACTGTACCTTGGGACACATACCCACAGTCTCTAGGGTGAACACCCTCCTAGACACTGTACATGGTGTCACATGGGCACATTCACCAACTCCCAAACCCTGTACCTAGGGTCACACGTAGATAGTCTCAGGGTGACCCCACTTGCCAGAACTTGCACCTGGGTTCATATGTCCGCAGCGCCCAGGGTAACACCACCTGTCAAACAATTGTACTCGGTTCAAACACCCACTGGTTCTAGGGTGACATCAATTCCAAGCCCGTGAACCTAGCTAGGGTCACACATCCATGGTCTCCTGGGTGGCAACCCCTCCCAGATCATGCACCAGGTCTCACACCTCCGCAGTCTCCAGGGTGACTACACCTCACAGAATATTGTAATTCTGGTCACATTGCCCCAGTCTCCAGGGTGACCCCGTATCTCTAACCCTCTACCTGGGGTTCCATGTACATGTTGGCCAGGAATACACGCCTCCCCAGACTCTGTACACATGATTACATTGGCACAGTCGCCAGGGTGACTCCAACTTCCCCACCCTATACCTGGGGTCACATGTCCAGAGTCTCCTGGATTTACCCACATTCAAGGGCTAGTAACTGGGATCACATGTCCACAGTCTCGAGGCTTTCCCCACCCACAAGTGCCTGTACCCAGGGTCACACGTCAACTGACTCCAGGGTGACTCCCTCCCAGACCGTTCACCTGGCATCCCATGTCCCTAGACTTTTGTGTGATGTCATTTCCCAGACTCTGCACATGTACTAACAGATTCACAGGCTCCGTGGTGACCCCCTTCCTGGTCTCTGTAACTTGGGTCACATGTTCTCAGTATCCGGTGTGACCCGACCTCTCATGCCCTATACCTTTGGTGACTTGGCCACAGATTCCAGGGTAACCCTCCCCTGCCAGACCCTGTGCTTATTTACACACATCCACAATCTCCAGGATGTTCGCCCTCCCATACCCTGCACCTGGAGTCACATGTCAACAGTTTCCAGCGTGAACCCCACTTTGCCCACTGCACCTGGGCTCACATATCCACATCATGCAGGGTGACACCCCTTCCAGACCATTTCCCTGCCATTAAATGCCTGCAGTCCCCAGAGTGACCCCGTACCTCCCAGACACTGTACCTGAGGTCACATATACAGAGTTTCCTGGATCACCCCCATCCTAGACCCTGTACCTGGGTTCAGATATCCTAGTGTCTTGGGGGACCCAGGTCAGACCTTGCATCTAGGGTCGAATGCCCACTATCCAGGATGACTTGCCTCCCCAATCAGTGCATCTGGGGTCATATGTCCACAATCTTCAAAGTGACCCCATCCCCTAACCCTGCACCTTACTCACACATCCACAGTCTCCAGAGTGATGTCCACTGTCTCACGGGTGACCTCTTCCCTGAACTTGTTCCAGATTTCACACGATCACCATTGCCACAGTGACCACCAGCAGATCCTGAACTTGTGGTCACAGTTCAACAGTCTGCCTGATGAGACCCATTTTGTACCCTGAACCTTGTGAACCTGCACCTGGGATCACAAGTCCATATTCTCCATGGTGTCATCCCCCAGACCCTGTACCTAGTGTCATATATACAGTCTCCTGGACTTCCCCACTTCCAATACCATGCACCTGTGATCACACATCCACAGAATCCAGGGTGATCCCCCTCCTAAACCTGTACCTGGTGTCACAAGTCGACAGACTCCAGGATGACTCTACCGTTAAGACCCTGTACCTAGGGTCACAAGTCCACTGTTTCCAGGGTGAGACCCCTCCCAGACTCTGCACTTGGGGTCACTTGTCGAGAGTCTCCAGGGTGACCCCACCTCCCAGAAACTGTACCTAGGGTGAAACATCCACAGTCACTCAGGTTGGCCCCAATTCCCAGAACCTGTACCTGGGGTCCCACTTCCATAGTCTCGGTTACCACACGCCAAGACATTTAACATGGTGTCCCATGATCTTGGATGCCAGGGTTACCCCCTCCAAGACCCTGTAATGGGGTCACATGTTCACAGTCTCCAGAGTGTCGTCACTTCCCAGACCCTCCACCTGGAGTCACACAAACACAGGTTCCAAGGTGACTCCCTCGCAGGCCCTGCACCTGGAGTCACATATTCACAATCTCACCTTGGGGAATCCCATTCAGACCCTGGATCTACGGTCACGTATCCAGTCTCCAAGATGATTTGCCTCCCAAATGGTGCATTTGAGGTCACATGACCACAATCTTCAAAGTAAACGCGTCCCCTAACCCTGCATCTAAGTCACACGGCAAATAGTTTCCAGAGTGACCTCAACCCAGACCCTGAAACGAGGGTCACATGTACACAGTCTTGGAGGGTGACCCCCTCCGTGAACTTGTACTAGGTTTCATACGTCCATCATCGCCACAGTGACTACCACCAGATCCTGTACCTGTGGTCATAGATCCACAGTCTACAGGGTGAAACCCTTTTCCTACCCTGAACTTTGGGTCACACGACCACAGTCTCCAGGGTGACCCCACCCAAACCTGCACCTGGGGTCACATGTCCACACTTTCCATGGGGACATACCTGAGACCCTGTACCTACTGTCATATATCCACAATCTCCTAGGTTACCAAACTTCCCATACCATACACCTGTGATCACATGTCCACAGTCTCGAAGGTGGCCCCCTGTATAACCTGTACTTGGTGTCACAAGTCCACAGCCTCCAGGTGACCCCACCCTCAAGATCCTGTATCTTGGGTCACAAGTTCACTTTTTCCATGGTGAGTCTACCTCCCAGACCCTGCATTTGGGGTCACATGTCCAGAGTCTTCAGGGTGACCCCACCTCCCAGAAACCATACCTCGGGTGAAATGTCCACCATTTTCAGGATGGCACCAACTCCCAGAAGCTGTACCTGGGGTCACACTTCCATACTCTCAGGGTATCCCCACCTCCCAGACATATAACCTTGCATCCCATGACCCTGGCCACAAAGGTTCCCCCCTCCAAGACCCTGTAATAGGGGTCACATGTCCACAGTCTCCTGTTTGTCAAAACTTTGTAGACCTCACCTGGAGTCACACAAACACAGGTTCCATGGTGACTCCCTTGCAGACTCTGCACCTGGAATCACATATTCACAGGCTCCAGGGTGACCCCCTCAGAAATCCTGTACCTGAGATCACATATCTACAGTCTCCAGGGTGAATCCCATCCCCACACACTGTCTGAGCGGAATCATCCAGTCTCCCATGAGACCCCAATATCAAGAACTCATCCCTTGTGCTAGAAGTCTACATTCTCCAGGGTGACATTATTTCCCACACCCTGCACCTTGGGTAGCATATTCACAGTCTCCAAGGTGACCTTACCTCCCAGACCCTTTACCTGGGGTCACATGTGCAAATTATCCAGGATTCCCGCCACTCCAACACCCTGCACCTGGGTCAAAAGCCCACAGTCTCAAGGGTGACCTCCTATCTGACCATTTTCCTGAGGTACATGGCCAGAATCTCCAGGATGATCTTGAAAGGTATTGCTGAACCACGCAAAGACACTGGAATTCTTGGCCTCCAGAGGAGATGAATTCAATTCAGGTCCAGAGACGAGGCTTGATTGCTTAGAGCTTTTGTGTAATAAAGTTGTATTAAAGTATAAAGGAGATAGAGAAATCTTCTGACATAGGCATCAGAAGAGGGCAGAAAGAGTAGCCCCTTGCACGTGTTAGCAATGGAATTATATGGCTCAAATGGTAAAGCATCTGTCTGCAATGCTGGAGACCCAGGTTAGATCCCTGGGTCAGGAAGATCTCCTGGAGAAGGAAATGGCCACCCACTCCAGTACATTTGCCTGGAAAACCCCATGGACAGAGGAGCCTGGTAGGCTACAGTCCATGGGGCCACAAAGAGTTGGACATGACTGAGCAACTTTACTTTACTTTTAATTAGTTATTCATATCAGTTCAGTTCCGTTCAGTCGCTCAGTCATGTCTGACTCTTTGGGACCCCATGAATCACAGCACGCCAAGCCTCCCTGTCAGTCACCAACTCCCGGAGATTTCTCGAACTCATGTACATCAAGTCGGTGATGCCATGCAGCCATCTCATCCTCTGTCATCCCCTTTTCCTCCTGTCCCCAATCCCTTACAGCATCAGGGTATTTTCCAATGAGTCAGCTCTTCGCACCAGGTGGCCAAATTATGGGAGTTTCAGCTTCAGAATCAGTCGTTCCAATGAACACCCTGGACTGATCTCCTTTAGGATGTACTAGTTGGATGCCCTTGCAGTTCAAGGAACTCTCAAGAGTCCTCTCCAACACCACAGTTCAAAAGCATAAACTCTTCGGTGCTCAACTTTCTTCACAGTCCAATTCTCACATCTGTACATGACCACTGGAAAAACCATAGCCTTGAACAGAGGGACCTTTGTTGGCAAAGTAGTGTCTCTGCTTTTTATTATGCTATCTAGGTTGGTCATAACTTTCCTTCCAAGGAGTAATTTTCTTTTAATTTCATGGCTGCAATCACCATCTGCAGTGATTTTGGAGCCCAAAAAGATAAAATCTTACACTGCTTCCACTGTTTCCCCATCGATTTCCCATGGAGTGATGGGACCTGTTGCCATGATCTTAGTTTTCTGAATGTTGAGCTGTAAGCCAACTTTTTCACTCTCCTCTTTCACTTTCATCAAGAGGCTTTTTAGTTCTTCTTCACTTTCTGCCATAAGGGTGGTGTCATCTGCATGTCTGAGATTATTGATATTTCTCTTGGCAATCTTAATTCCAGCTTGTGCTTCTTCCAGCCCAGCATTTCTCATGACGTACTCGGCATATAAGTTAAATAAGCAGGGTGACAACGTACAGTCTTGACGTACTCCTTTTCCTATTTGGAACCAGTCTGTTGTTCCATGTCCAGTTCTAACTGTTGCTTCCTGACCTGCATACAGGTTTCTCAAGAGGCAGGTCAGGTGGTCTGGTAGTCCCATCTCTTTCAGAATTTTCCACAGTTAATTGTGATCCACACAGTCAAAGGCTTTGGTGTAGTCAATAAATCAGAAATGGTTTTTTTTTTCTGGGACTCTCTTGCTTTTTCAATGATCCAGCAGATGTTGGCAGTTTGATCTCTGGTTCCTCTGCCTTTTCTAAAGCCAGCTTGAACATCTGGAAGTTCACAGTTCACGTATTGCTGAAGCCTGGCTTGGAGAATTTTGAGCATTACTTTACTAGCGTGTGAGATGAGCATAATTGTGTGGTATTTTGAGCATTCTTTGGGATTACCTTTCTTTCTATTTGGAATGAAAACTGACCTTTTCCAGTCCTGTGGCCACTGCTGAGATTTCCAAATTTGCAGGCATTATGAGTGCAGCACTTTCACAGCATCATCTTTCAGTATTTGAAATACTTCAACTGGAATTCCATCAACTCCACTAGCTTTGTTCTTACGATGCTTTCTAATTGCCACTTGACTTCACACTCCAGGATGTCTCGCTCTAGGTGAGTGATCACACCGTTGTGATTATCTGGGTCATGAAGATATTTTCTACAGTACTTCTGTGTATTCTTGCCACATCTTCTTAATAGCTTATGCTTCTGCTAGGTCCATAGCATTTCTATCTTTTATCAAACCCAGTTTTGCATGAAGTGTTCCCTTGGTATCTCTAATTTTCTTGAAGAGATCTCTAGTCTATCCCATTCAGTTCTTTTCCTGATTCACACGTGATGCACACAAGGTGCACATGAGGTGCACACGTGATGCCCACGTGATGAACACGTGATGCACAGGTGATGCTCATGTGATGAACAAGTGGTGCACAAGTGAGGCACACGTGATGAACACGTGATTCACACGTGATGCACATGTAATGAACAGGTGATGCACACGTGATTCACACGTGATACACATGTGATGAACACGTGATGCACACATAACACACACGTGATGAATACGTGATGAACAAGTGATTCACAGGTGACGCACACGTGGCGCACACGTGACGAACACGTGTTGCACAAGTGATGCACATGTGATGGACATATGATTCACACGTGAAGAACACGTGACTCACATGTGATGAACACGTGCCTCACACATGATGAACACGTGATGCACACGTGATGAAAACATGATGCACACGTCACACAGACGTTGTGAACAAGTGAACAACACGTGAGGCACATGTGATGAACACGTCATGAACACGTGATGCACACGTGATGCACACGTGATTCACGCGTGATACACATGTGACTCACACGTGATGAACACGTGATGCACACATAACCCATATGTGATGCATACGTGATGCACACATGACACACACGTGACGCACACGTGACGAACACGTGATGCACACGAGATGCACACGTGACGCATATGTGATGCACACATGGTGGACACGTGATCAACACGTGACACACACGTGATGAACACATGATTCACACATGACGCAAACTTGATGCACACGTCATGCGCACGTGACGAACACGTGACGCACACGTGTCGCACATGTGATGCACACGTAACACATATGTGATGAATACGTGATGCAGACGTGACACACACGTGACGAACACGTGACGCACACATGACGAACATGTGATGCACACGAGACGCACATGTAACTCACACGTGATGTACACATGATGGACACGTGATGAACACGTGACACACACGTGACGAACACGTGATTCACACGTGACGCAAACTTGATGCACACGTGATGAACACGTGACGAACACATGTCGCACACATGATGAACTCGTGACGCACACGTAACGCACACGTGATGGACACGTGATGCACCAGTGACGCACACGTGATGGACACGTGATGCACACATGACGCACCCGTGACGCACACGTGATTCCCACGTGCACACACGTGATGCACACGTGACACACAAGTGACACACATGTGATGAACATGTGATTCACCCGTCATGGACACGTGACACACACCTGATGAACACGTGACTCACACGTGATGGACATGTCACACACACGTGATGCACACGTGATGCACACGTGACACACACGTGACACACACATGATGGACACGTGATTCACACTTGATGCACACGTGATTCACACGTGATTCACTCATTTCAACTCGAGATGAGGCCCGATTCCCCTTCATTGGCTCCAGAGCCATCCCACTTTCCCCATCAAACACGACAAGGCGCTTGACTTCCCTTAGGCAACTGCAGGGAATCCCCGAGAACACTGTCATAAGGCTAGAGGAACACCAAGTGTAACACAGCAACTCGAGGAAAGCGCCATGTACCCCAAATCGTCTCGAGATTAGAGTTGATTTCCTGGCTTCAACTCAAGAGGTATGCCAACTTTCCACAAGCACCTCTAGAGGAGGCTTCTCTCAGCAATAGGTATGTAAGTTGGACCCTGAGTTTGCTGCCTGAAGTGGAATGGGCTCCGAGATGCCCTGACTCAAAAGAAGGCCCGATTTCTCTGCAGTGGCTTTAATGCAGGCTCGTCTTTCATCTCACCAGATGAAAGGATGTCTGAATCCCTTGTGGAGACCCTAGAGAAAGCCCTAGTTCCCCATCTCATCTCGACAGGAGGCCTCACATGACTTTGATACCTAGAGAGGCACCAAGAGTTCATTGCTTCAAGAGGTGACGATGCCTGACTCCTCTTGAAAAGTGATAGGAATCCCAATATCCATGTCACAAGTGGAAAGGGATTTTGGGTCTCCTGCCTCATCTCCAAAAGCGTCCCTATTGCCTGCCAAGCCTCGAAGAGATTCCCGAGGTGTCCCTCTTAACTAGACAGGAGTGCTGACATAGCTGAACACATCCGAGTTTTGAAGGGCCATCCCCACCGTAACTTGAGAATATGCCCCAGGATCCCACCGCAACTCGAGAAAAACCATGATACTTCTCCCTGGCCACGAGATGAGCCCCGGTTCCTCTGCATTGCGTGCAGAGCAATTCTGTGTTCCCCATCAAACATGTAAGGAGCCTTGACTTGCTTGATGGGACACCAGAGAGTACCCAAAAACACTGTAACAAGTCTAGAGTGACCGTGAGGTTAGTGCAGAAACGGGAAATAGATCCGTCTACCCCAAATCAACTCGAGATGCTGCCCCATTCCCCTGCATTGGCTCCAGAGTCATTCTGCGTTCCCCATCAAACACAAGTGGCATGACTTCATTAAGCAACTCCAGAGATTCCCCGAGAACACTGTCCCAAGTGTAGAGGAACACCAGGTGCAACACAGCAACTCGAGGAAAGCCCCATGTACCCCAAATCGTCTTGAGATTTAGAGCTGATTTCCCTGCTTCGACTCAAGAGGTATGCCAACTTTCTGCAAGCACCTCAAGAGGAGGCTTCTCTCAGCAATATGTATGTGAGTTGGACCCTGAGTTTGCTTCCTGAAGTGGAATGAACACCAAGATGACCTGACTCAAAAGAAGGCCAGATTTCCCTGCAGTGGCTTTAATGTAGGCTCGTCTTTCATCTCACAAGATGAAGGGATGTCTGAATCCCCTGTGGAGGACCTAGAGGAAACCCTATGTCCCTGCCTCATCTCGACAGGAGGCCTCACATCCCTTTGACATCTCGAGAGGCACGCGGAGTTCAATGCTTAGAAGGTGACGATGCCTGACTCCTCTTGAAATGTGATAGGGATCCCAATATCACTGTGGCAACTGGAATTGGACCCAGGGTCTCCCGCCTCACTTCAAGAAGCGTCCCTATTGCCCTGCCAAGCCTCAAAGAGATTCCTGAGGTGTCTCTCATAACTAGACAAGAGTCCTGATGTCGCTTAACAAACAGGAGTTTTGAAAGTCTATCCCCACCTTAACTCGAGAATATGCCCCACGTTCCCACCGCAACTTGAGATAAACCATGAGACTTCCCCCTGGCCGCAAGATGAGGCCTGATTGCTCTGCATTGCAGAGCAATTCCGTGTTCCCCATCAAACACGTAAGGAATCTTGACTTGCTTGATGGCATTCCAGAGAGTCCCCAAGAACACTGTCACAAGTCTAGAGGGACCCTTGTGTCACCGCAGCAATGCGAAATAGCTCCATACTGCAAATCAACTCGAGCCGAGGCCCAATTCCCCTGCATTTGCTCCAGAGCCATCCCGTGTTCCCCATCAAACAGGAGTAGTGGCTTTACTTCCTTTAGGCAACTCCAGAGATTCCCCGAGAACACCGTCCCAAGTCTGGAGGAACACCAGTTGCAACACAGCACCTCGAAGAAAGCCCCATGTACCCCAAATCGTCTCGAGATTAGAGCTGATTCCCTGGCTTTGACTCAAGTGGTATGCCAACTTTCCACAAGCACCTCTAGAGGAGGCTTCTCTCAGCAATAGGTATGTGAGTTGGACCCTGAGTTTGCTGCGTCAAATGGAATGGACACCGAGATGCCCTGACTCAAAAGAAGGCCTGATTTCCCTGCAGTGGCTTGAATGGAGGCTTGTCTTTCATCTCACCAGACAATGGGATGTCTGAATCCCTTGTGGTGACCCTAGAGAAAGCCCTAGTTCCCCTCCTCCTCTCGACAGGAGGCCTCACATGCCTTTGACACCTAGAGAGGCACCAAGAGTTCATTGCTTCAAGAGGTGACGATGCCTGACTCCTCTTGAAAAGTGATAGGAATCCCAGTATCCCTGTGGCAACTGGAAAGGGACCCTGGGTCTCCCGCCTCACCTCTAGCAGCGTCCCTATTGATGTGTCAACCCTCGAAGAGATTCCTGAGGTGTCCCTCATAACTAGACAGGAGTCCTGACGTCGCTGAACAAACATGACTTTTGAAGGGCCATCCCTGCTGTAACTCGAGAATATACTCCAGGTTCCCAGCGCAACTCGCGAAAAAGCATGAGACATCCCCTCGCCACAATATGAGGCCAGATTCCTCTGCATTGCGTGCAAAGCAATTCCGTTTTCCCCATGAAATGCGTAGGAGCCTTGACTTGCTTGATGGAACTCCAGAGAGTCCCCAAGAACACACTCACAAGCCTAGAGGGACCCTGAGGTCACCGCAGCAACGCGAAATAATTCCGTGTACACCAAATCAACTGGAGATGAGGCCCGATTCTGCCACATTAGCTCCAGAGAAATTCCACTTTCCCCATCAAGCAAGACAAGTTGCTTCACTTTCTTTAGGCAACTCCAGAGACTCCCCGAAAACACCGTCCCATGTCTCGAGGAACACCAGGTTCAGCACAGCAACTTGAGGAAAGCTCTATGTACCCCAAATCATCTCGAGATGAGAGCAGATTCCCAGGATTCAACTTAAGAGGTATGCCAACTTTCCACAAGCACCCCAAGAGGAGGCTTCTCTCATCAATAGATATGGGGGAGGGACCCTGAGTTTGCTGCCTCAAGTGGAATGGAGTCCGAATGCCCTGACAAGAAAGAAGGCCGGATTTCCCTGCAGTGGCTTGAATGCAGGTTCGTCTTTCATTGCACAAGATGAAGGGATGTCTGAATCCAATACGGAGACCCTAGAGAAAGCCTTAAGTCCTGGCCTCATCACGCCAGGAGGTCTCACATCCCTTTGACATGGAGGTAGGCGGAATTCAATGTTTCAAAAGGTGATGACGCCTGACTCCTCTTGAAAATTGATAGGAATCCCAGTCTCACTGTGGCAACTGGAAAGGAACCCTGGGTCTCCCGCCTCACATTGAGAAGCGTCCCTATTGCCCTGCCAAGCCTCGAAGAGATTCCTGAGGTGTCCCTCGTAACTAGACAGGAGTCCTGACGTCGCTGAACAAACATGAGTTTTGAAGGGCCATCCCCGCCGTACCTGGAGAATATACCCCAGGTTCGCGCCGCAACTCGAGAGAAACCATGAGACTGCCTTCTCGCTGTGAGATGAGGCTTGATTCCCCTGCATTGCATGCAGAGCAATTCCGTGTTCCCCATCAAATACGTAAGGAGCCATTACTTGCTTGATGGAATTCCAGAGAGTCCCCAAGAACACTGTCTCAAGTCCAGAGGGACCCTGATGTCACTGCAGCAATGGGAAATAGCTTCGTGTATCCCAAATCAACTCGAGATGAGTCCCTATTCCACTGCATTGGCTTCAGAGCCATCCCGTGTTCCGCATCAAACACGACAAGTGGGTTGGCTTCCTTTAGGCAACTGCAGAGATTCCCCGAGAACACTGTCCCAAGTCTAGAAGAACACCAAGTTCAGCACAGCAACTCGAGGAAAGCTCCATGTACCCCAAATCATCTTGAAATGAGAGCTGATTCCCTGGCTTCCACTCAAGAGGTATGCCACCATTCCACAAGCACAACCAGAGGAGGTGTCTCTCAGCAGTAAGTATGTGGGAGGGACCCTGAGTTTGCTGCCTTAAGTGGAATTGACCCTGAGACGCCCTGACTCGAAAGAAGGTCCGATTTCCCTACAGTGGCTCGAATGCAGGCTCATCTTTCATCTCACAGGATGAAGGGATGTGTGAATCCCCTATGGAGAGCATAGAGAAAGTCCTAGGTCCCCGCCTCTTATCGACAGGAGGCCTCACATCCCGTTGACACCTCGAGAGGCATGCAGAATTCAATGATTCAAAAGGTGATGATGCCTGACTCCTCTTGAAAATTGGTAGGAATCCCAATATCCCTGTGGCAACTGGAAAGGGACCCTGGGTCTCCCTCCTCACCTCGAGAAGTGTGCTGATTGCCCTGCCAAGCCTCAAGGAGATTCCTGTGTCCCTCATAACTAGACAGGAGTCCTCAAATTGTCCAAGAACACTAGAGCAAACAAGCCTATTCATAACTGGTAAAGATTGAAATAGACACCTGGCCACGGAGGGTATACTGATAGTAAACTCTCCTACAGAAACATACTCAAGATACTGGTGGGATGCATGCACAGCCCCCTTTGGAAGACAGGCTGACAGTTGTTTCAGTAACCACATGGGACAAGCACTGAATTCCATACATGACAAGTGGTGGAAGCCAGGTATCTTACCATTGGAATGGTAAGTTATGGATAAACAAAAGGAAAGGTTACAAGATTCATGGAGACATCATCACAAATTACCTTCAACTGAATATATAAGCTGGAATACATGTATATTTCCAAATATTGTCAGCTGAGCATATTTAGCTCCTACATGTATGTTTTAAATATCACTCTATAATGAAAAAGAACAGGAAATGTCCCTGGTGGCCCAGTGGTAAAGGATCTGCCTACCAATGCAGGGAACACTGGTTCAACCCCTGGTCCTAGAGGATTCCACATGCCCAGGGGCAACTAAGCCCCCGTACAACTATTGAAGTACTTGCATGCTCCAGAGCCCAAGTTCTGCAACCAGAGAAAGCGCTGCAATGAGAAGCCATGGCAAGTCAACTAGAGGGTAGCCTCTGCTCACTACAACTAGGCATCTAGCTACAAAGACCCAGCATTGTCAAAAATAATTCAGTGTTTAAAAAAAAGGACAGAAATTCTTTGAATAAACGATTGAGACTAGGGGCGAGACAGTAAATATATAAGCTAGGATAATCTTAAAGTATGAGGAAGTAAAGAAAGTAAAGACAACTATCAAGCTGTCCAAGCTGATAAAAATGAATGATTACACAGTTTTATCTGTATACACTAGCAAATAATAATCTGAAAAGGAATTTAAAAAAACAATTTCCTTTTGATAGTGTCAACATTAATAAAATATTTTGCCATGGGTGTAATGAGGATGACAAGACTGGCACATTGGAAATTATACACGATTGCTGAAAAATATCCTGAATACATGCACAGATATTCCATAGCGATGGAAAGACTTAAGATGGCAATACCATGGAATGCATCTTCAATCTGAAATGAAGATTCAATATGAATTACAAAAGACTGAAAGGTCATTGCTGAACCACAAAAGGCGCCAGGATTTTTGGCCTCCAGAGGAGAAGAATTCAATCCAGGGCCAGTTGACAAAGCTTGATCGCTCAGAGCTTTTGTGTCATAAAGTTTTATTAAAGTATAAAAGAGATAGAGAAAGCTGCTGACATAGACATCAGACGGGGGCAGTAAGAGTACCCCCTGCTAGTCTTTAGGCAGATGTTATACAGCCACTAGCAGTCTGCTAATGAAAGAAAGGCAATGTCTCAGAGAATGACACCAGGCCCCTCACCCACAACATGCATTGAGATAATATTGGCAGCAGGTGAGTCATCCCGGGCCATAGAATGATTGACATGAATTTTGAAGAAAGGCAGATTTCCAAGCAAATATATCATTTCATTAACATAGATTAGGAGAACAGGTATGAGTAAAACATATTGGTTTGTCAAGTCGGTTCTGAGCCTTTAGGGGGAACCGACCTGAAGACAGAGTCTAGCAGAAATACGTAGTATATTAACATAGCTTAAGACAAACCTTTCCTTAAGACAAAATGCATTGCTTAGCTGAAGGTTTGAGAAAAGTTAAGTTCAGGTGGAGCTAGGAGTCGTCATAGCAACACAAAATTTTAAGAGAAACCTCTTAAATTTGTATTGAGAAGGGGAAAATATGTAGCACTCGTTTCGTTCCTCCAGCTGCTTGAGAGATGAAAAAACGTCTGACACTTGCAGCCTATTCCCTCTGTCTGGAGACCCCTGGCCTTCCTGCCTATTACCCTCTCCAGGCCTTTAGGAAGCAATATACAAGCTGACCCTAACATACACGTGGAATAACAAGGGACTCCAAAGAATCCAAACAATCACATGAGTCTGCAGTTAAAAGGTCCTATGGTATGCTGTGCTAAGTCGCTTCAATCACGTCTGACTGTCAGAGCCCACCAGGCTCCTCTGTCCATGGGAACTTTCCAGGCAAGAATACTGGAGTTGGTTGGGTGCCCTCCTCCAGGGGATCTTCCCAACCCAGGGATAGGATTCCTGCATTGGCAGGTAGGTTCTTTACCACTAGCACCACCTGGGGAAAAAGTGCCTAAAGGAGATCATGGAAACCCATTTAGGAAAAGGGACTCAGAGGAAAGACAGTGAGGGAAGGAAACTCTTAATCACACTCAGAGAAGCCCAGCAGGTAGTTCTGCAGGTGGAAGAGGAGGAGGAAGCATGCTGGAGCTGTGTAGAAGATGAAAGAGGGAACTAAAGCAGGGGCCCCCAACCTCTAGGATCTAATGCCTGATGATCTGAGGTGGAGCTGGTGAAATAATAATAGAAATAAGAGTTTGATCACTCAGCCATGTCCAGCCCTTGGTAGCCCACCAGGCTCCTCAGTCCATTGAATTCTTCAGGCAAGAATACTGGAGTGGGCTGTCATTTCCTTCTCCAGGGGATTTCCCTGACCCAGGGATTAAACCCGGGTCTCCCTCATTGCAGGCAGACTCTTTACCAACTGAGCCTCCAGGGAACAGAAACAGAAATAGAGTGCACAATAAATGGACTGCACTTGAAACATCCCAAAACCTTGCCCCACCCCTGTCTGTCAAAAACTTGTCTTCCAAAAAAACTCCCAAGGTCAAGGAAGGTACTTCAAGTGTACTCAGCTGTCCTAGATTGCTGGTTTAGGGAGATGCTGAAGTGGGGATGTCCCAAGAGGTAGACCCTCCCTTGTGTGGAGTCTGCAATAGACCTCTGATAGCCTTGGTGATGATCAGAGAGATTTGTTTCATTTTTTAAAAATATCCTTGTGGGTACCAACTGGGACCATCACTGTTCTAATATACCTCATAGTGTTGCTGACACTACAGATACAATTGTGTGACATTGAACTTATTCAATAAAAATGATGAAGCATCTGCCCTGTGCCCAGCACTTTCCAAGGGCTGGGAAGTACAATGAAAATACTCCATAAGATGCACAGCTGGTAGGCACATTCTTTCAAAAAGCCTTTTTCATTTCCACCAATAGTTTATTCTCAATGTCAACCCTTGCCACTTAATGACCATGCTGGGTAGGAAGCTCATTAAAAACCCAGGAGCCAGTGTTCCTGGAAGGATATCCCATTCTCCCTTGGACAGTCCTCCGCCCTCTCCGACTCTCAGTTTCCTCATCTGCGAAATCATGGACAACTGACTATAATTCATCACCGGAACCCAAGCCTATTGAGGGGGAGGGGAAATATTACTCCAAGGCCTGGATGATAGACCAGATTGAAAGAAAAATATGCCATTTCTGGTTTTCAGTCAAACAGACAAATACAATGAAGAAAGGAGCCCCTGGCCCTGTGGGATTTGCCTAGGGGTCTAGTCTGGGAAATTCTTACACATCAGGAGATGGCTCTGAGCTGGATTTCCACAAACAAGCACATCCATGCAAAGGACAAGCCTGCAGAGCTCTGTGCCCATTGGTCACAAGAGACTGCCTCCCGATGGCCAGCAGCATTTACAAGTGACCTCCTAAGACCTTCACCAAACTCCTGGGGCACCTCTGGCTTTTCTGTTTCCCTCACTTTTCTGACCCTTTTCTTTAAAAAACGCACATTTCTTCATAGAATGCCACAGTGGAAGGAAAATAGGCCTTCAAGTTTGAGGCCTCAATTTGCAGAAAACTTGGAGCTGCTTGTTTTTTTTTTTTTTAATTAAAGCACCACATAAATTAAAAATTTTACACGTTCTAATTATTCAGTTCCAAAACACCAAACTTATTACCCAGGGTCCCCATGGAAAGGCCCCCTCTCAGCAGGACAGCCACAGATTCCCCCATGAAAGGGCAGCAAGGTGCCCTCCTCCCTTCTCTCCTGCCTGGGTGGCCACCAGGTGTTTAAATACATGCACCCTACTAAGTTTCTAGGATGCAATTCGTGGACCCTTCCCTTTCCTGTCCCAGCAGGTGGTCAAGGGCCTGCTGGCCTGCAAAGTGCTGGAAGCAGGGCTGGGTCAGCCGGCCAGACTAAGGGTTGTGGAGTCCCAGCTGGTGAAATTACCAGGCAGGATAAATCCCTTGGACTTCCAGCAGGCACTACGCTGCATGGGAAAATAGATAGATATAACCGGCCTGGAGCCTCAGGGTGGGACCTAAAGTTCGATTTTGTTTTCTCCAATGTTAAATGATACAAGCAAGGGCCTTTGAGACTGTTGTTTTCTTTTCTAAGCCCAAAGACTCCTTCAGTTACTAATGTAGGTATCCTAGAAACTATGTGACATCCATGAAAATCTGATATGTCCTGGTAAAATGCTGTCAGTTATAATTCTAGTTATCATATTAAAGTGTTTCAAGTCACAGCAGTGACTATTTTGTCACTTTTTTGGTCAATTTTTATTTTTTCAATTTTGTCAATTTTTATTTTGTCAATTTTTATCTAATCAGGTTTTAAACATGCCTTCCATGGTTTCACACTGATGCCTTTGCAAAAATACTGCTACCTCAAGATACATGGAAAAGACTTTCCTGAGCTTACCCATAAACAACGCTTTTTGTTTGTTATCTGGTAAGCTGGTACCAGACTGGAATTTAGTCTACTCTCTAGGTTAAGAGAACACAGCTTTCTTAGAATGCAGCTTTCAATCACAGATGATGAATTTATTTACCTTTCAGTGATTTAGATTTGTTTTTATCATCGGTGTTTTTTTTTTTTTTTTTTACTTCCGTAAAATAAATAAGCATTATTTAAGTACGGTACATGTAGGATGGACCAAGATTTCCCCACTCCTGCAAATTCCCTTAAGCCCTCAGATTCTTCTCTTGGGACCAAGGTCTCACTTTCCTCCAGAGGGACAATCCAAGCTTTTTATCAGCTAGCTGATCTGCCCCTGATATCAGAGTCAATTTGAGCATGAGTTGGTCTATAATTTAGGCATGAAACTGTGATTACATAAAAGAAAGATGACTTTTTGATGGAGGATGTCCATGATATTCCTTGAACTTCAGAGAAAATTGGTTAAAATGAAACTTTTTTCCCTTGGAAACTGCAAAGGCAGTTCTTTTAGCATATGCGATTGAAAACATCTAGGTTGTTAGCTCAGTTTTCATTCCAGTCTCAAAGAAAGGCAATGACAAAGAATGTTCAAACTGTCACACAACTGGACTCATCTCACATGCTAGTAAAGTAACACTCAAAATTCTCCAAGCCAGGCTTCAGCAATATGTCAACCGTGAAATTCCAAATGTTCAAGATGGATTTAGAAAAGGCAGAGGAACCAGAGATCAAATTGCCAAAATCCACTGGATAATTGAAAAAGCAAGAGAGTTCCAGAAAAACACTTATTTCTGCTTTGTTGACTATGCCAAAGCCTTTGACTGTGTGTATCACAATAAACTGGGGAAAATTCTGAAAGAGATAGGAATACCAGATCACCTGACCTGCCTCTTGAAAGACCTATATGCAGGTCAGGAAGAAACAGAACTGGACCTGGACCAACAGACTGGTTCTAAATAGGAAAAGGAATATGTCAAGGCTGTATATTGGCACCCTGCTTATTTAACTTATATCTGCTTATATATAGGGCATCGTGAGAAATGCTGCACTGGATGAAGCACAAACTGGAATCAAGATTGCTGGGAGAAATATCAATAACCTCAGATATGCAGATGACACCACCCTGATGGCAGAAAGTGAAGAACTAAAGAGCCTCTTGATGAAAGAGAAAGAGGAGAGTGAAATAGTTAGCTTAATGCTCAGCGTTCAGACAACTAAGATCATTGCATCCAGTCTCATCACTTCTTGGCAAATAGATGGGAAAACAGTGGAAACAGTGGCAGATTTTATTTTTCGGGGCTCGGAAATCATTGCAGATGGTGACTGCAGCCATGAAATTAAAAGATGCTTACGACTTGGAAGGAAAGTGATAACCAAACTAGACAGCATATTAAAAAGCTGAGACATTGCTTTGCCAACAAAGATCCGTCTAGTCAAGGCTAAGGTTTTTCCATGTCATGTATGGATGTGAAAGATGGACTATAAAGAAAGTTGACAGCCAAAGATTTGATGCTTTTGCACTGTGGTGCTGAAGAAGATGCTTGAAGTTTGCTTAGACTATAAGAGGACCCAACCACTCCATCCTAAAGGAAATCAGGTCTGAATATACATTGGAAAGACTAATATTGAACCTGAAACTCCAATACTTTGGCCACTAGATGTGAAGAGCTGACTCATTTGGAAGTTGCTTTGATTTGCCTGTGAGTGTGGGCGCCCTACCTGGGCACAGGGCCTCAGGGGCCATTGCCACTGAATCATGACCTCCACGCAAGCACATTCCAGCTGTGTGACACTCAGCATGCAGGAGACTGGGAAAGCTATCTTCCTTGGAGGAAGGAAAGTCATACACAGAGTGTGTTTTCAGGCCTCTATTTGCAGCAAGTGTTTTGCTTCTCAGATGTCAGACCTGCAGGCCTGCCCCAAGGACCTCAATTCCAGAGTCAGGGCCATGTGTCTCCCTGCACATTCCGAGCCTTGCAAACACATTCCTGGGTCAGAGAGGTGCTTCCCATGAGGAAGAAGGCTGCGGGAGTGTGTCTGAGGGGGCCAGGTGGCATGCTGGGGTCACCTGGTTGAGGGCACCTTGCACATCCATTGGGCCCCAGGAGAGCAGTTATGGACTCGCCCCTTGCTTGAGATATCCCAAAGCAAGGAGCAATGCTAGCTGTATCAGAAGGAGGAAAACAGCAATGGGATGGATTTTCAAGCAGTTGCTAGGTCACACTGTGTTAGGGTTCCCCAGGAGACATGTGAGAATTTTGGCCCCTAGGCCCGGTATCTAGGGGTGTGCACAGGGTGTTTTCCCCACAGGATCCAAAATGTTCCAGACAGACCTAGGCTCAATAGCTGTTGCTAGGCTGCACCGCTTTAGGCACACCGAGAGAAGCAGGCACACTGTGGCCCCGAGGTCCGGTATGCAGGTTCACATATGGGGTGTGTCCCCGTAGGAGCCAAGAATTTTCCTGACAGTCCTAGGCTCCCTAGAGCACTCAGGTCTGCTCAGAGGACCGAAGTTCCAGAGGCAGGGTCGTGTATCTCCCCTTCCCTTTGTGATCCTTGCAAAGACATTCCAAGCTGATAGTGGTACTACCCATGAAGAAGCAAGCAGTGGGAGTATATTTGACATGACTGGGTGCCTTGATGGGCTCAGCTCCTCAAGGGGGCCTTTCCTCTCAAAGTAGGCCCCATGTCCGCTTGAGGACGGGGTTGGGCCCTCTTCCCTCCACACTGCCAAAGGGTGGAACAAAGCTAGGTGTCAGAGGTAAGAAAGGAGCAATTGGATGGATTTTCAAGCTCTCACTAGGCTGTACTGCTTCAAGGCCCACTCGAGCAAAACAGGAGCCCTGTGGCCCCTAGGTCGGGTATGCAGGTTCACACACAGGGTGTGTTCCCGTCAAAGCCAAGAATTTTCTGACAGACCTAGGCTCACTAGAATTGTCCTACAGAGCAAAGGGGATGGAAGAGATGTGTGGAGGTGGGTCTGCCTTCCCCTGTGAGTGTGGGGCTACTCCCTATGGCCCCAAGTTGAGGGATAACTGCAACTAAGAAAGGAACTCCAAGAAGGAACTCCAAGACGCGCTTTTCCAGGAGGCTGGGACAGGGAGTCCGCAGGATGCAGGGAAAGGGAGCCTTCTTCAGGGAAGAAGAGGCAGCCACTCGGGGTGTGTTTGCAAGCCTCTTTGGAAGGCACAGTTTCGCTGATACAATTGAATTCCAGTTCTGCTCAGAGGACTGAAATTTCAGAGGCAGGGCCATGTATCTCCCCTTCCCTTTTCAATCCTTGCAAAGACATTCCTAGCTGATAGTGATACTGCCCATGAGGAAGTAAGCAGCTGGTGTGTGTTTGACATGACTGGGTGCCTTCCTGGGCTCAGCTCCTCAAGGGGACTTTCTACTCAAAGTAGGCCCATTGCCTACTTGGGGAGAGGGTATGGAAGGTTTGCTTCCAAATGGCAAAAAGGTGGAGCAAATCTACCTTTGTCAGAGGTACGTAAAGTGCAATTTAATGGATTTTCAAGCTGTTGCCAGGCAACACCGCTTCAGGGTCCCCTCTCCCAGAAGAAAACAGGCGCCCTGTGGCCCCTAGGTCTGGTATGCAGATTCACACACAGGATGTGTCCCCACAGGAGCCAAGAGTTTTCCTACCAGGCCTAGGCTTACTAGAGCTCTACTATAGAGCAAAGGGGATGGAACAGAAGTGTGGATGTGACTTTGCCTTTACCTTTGACTGTGAGGCCCCTCCATAAGGTCCCAGGCGAAATTGCCCTCGCCCTTGCCCTAACCCTAACCCCAACACGACACCCTAACCCTAACCAACACCGTAACCCTATCCCAGAACCTAACACCAACCCGACCCCCTAACCCTAACCTGACACACTAACCCTAATGCATCATCCCAACCCTAACCTGACACCTTCACCCCTCAGCCCTCACCCTCACCCACACCCCTAACTTCTAACCCCTAAGCCACAATGTAACCCACACCCTAATCCACACCCTTAACCTAACCCACACCCTCCCCCCCACCCTACTCACACCCTCAACCCTAGACTTAACCTGCATCATCTTCAATTTCAGCACTTCTCATGCATCACAAAAGACAAGGGAGTCATATTTCAAACGTGAATCCAAGACCCATTAACCACATAACAGGAATATAAACACTGTGAACACATCATTTAAATCACTTGCACCACCAAATACCTCTCCACCACATATCATATCAATAACAGTGGAACTCATGTATGCCATACATATTGTAACATAGCAATCTAATACCCAACAGTAATCTGGGTAATTATATACACAAGATATATTTAAACCAAAAATATTTAAACAAATTCCAGTTTTTACGATGGTTTTAATCCTCGCAAAAGTAGGATTAACAGCATGTTTTTCCTCTAGGATCCAAAGCATTGAGCAAAATTGCCGAGGTCCAGCCCCAGCAGGACCAGGAATACCCAAGGGATGAGTGGCGTCAGCGAGGAAGAAGACAGACAGAAGACACACAGATGTTGCATAGAAGAGGTAGCTTTTTTTTTTTTAATTTTTAGGATAGCTCAGTTTTTTTTTTTTTTAATTTTATTTTATTAGTTGGAGGCCAATTACTTCACAACATTTCAGTGGGTTTTGTCATACATTGACACGAATCAGCCATAGAGTTACACGTATTCCCCATCCCGATCCCCCCTCCCACCTCCCTCTCCACCCGACTCCTCTGGGTCCTCCCAGTGCACCAGGCCCGAGCACTCGTCTCATGCATCTCACCTGGGCTAGTGATCTCTTTCACCATAGATAAAATACATGCTGTTCTTTTGAAACATCCCACCCTCACCTTCTCCCACAGAGTCCAAAAGTCTGTTCTGTACTTCTGTGTCTCTTTTTCTGTTTTGCATATAGGGTTATCATTACCATCTTTCTAAATTCCATATATATGTGTTAGTATGCTGTAATGTTCTTTATTTTTCTGGCTTACTTCACTCTGAATAATGGGCTCCAGTTTCATCCATCTCATTAGAACTGATTCAAATGAATTCTTTTTAATGGCTGAGTAATATTCCATGGTGTATATGTACCACAGCTTCCTTATCCATTCATCTGCTGATGGGCATCTAGGCTGCTTCCATGTCCTGGCTATTATAAACAGTGCTGCGATGAACAATGGGGTGCACGTGTCTCTTTCAGATCTGGTTTCCGTGGTGTGTATGCCCAGAAGTGGTATTGCTGGGTCAAATGGCAGTTCTATTTCCAGTTTTTTAAGAAATCTCCACACTGTTTTCCATAGTGCCTGTACTAGTTTGCATTCCCACCAACAGTGTAAGAGGGTTCCCTTTTCTCCACACCCACTCCAGCATTTATTGCTTATAGACTTTTGGATAGCAGCCATCCTGACTGGCGTGTAATGGTACCTCATTGTGGTTTTGATTTGCATTTCTCTAATAATGAGTGATGTTGAGCATCTTTTCATGTGTTTGTTAGCCATCTGTATGTCTTCTTTGGAGAAATGTCTGTTTAGTTCTTTGGCCCATTTTTTGATTGGGTCATTTATTTTTCTGGAATTGAGCTTCAGGAGTTTCTTGTATATTTTTGAGGTTAATCCTTTGTCTGTTTCTTCATTTGCTATTATTTTCTCCCAATCTGAGGGCTGTCTTTTCACCTTACTTATAGTTTCCTTTGTAGTGCAGAAGCTTTTAAGTTTCATTAGGTCCCATTTGTTTATTTTTGCTTTTATTTCCAATATTCTGGGAGGTGGGTCATAGAGGACCCTGCTGTGATTCATGTCGGAGAGTGTTTTGCCTAAGTTCTCCTCTAGGAGTTTTATAGTTTCTGGTCTTACATTTAGATCTTTAATCCATTTTGAGTTTATTTTTGTGTGTGGTGTTAGAAAGTGTTCTAGTTTCATTCTTTTACAGGTGGTTGGCCAGTTTTCCCAGCACCACTTGTTAAAGCAGTTGTCTTTTTTCCATTGTATATCCTTGCCTCCTTTGTCAAAGATAAGGTGTTCATAGGTTCGTGGATTTATCTCTAGGCTTTCTATTCTGTTCCATTGATCTATATTTCTGTCTTTGTGCCAGTACCATACTGTCTTGATGACTGTGGCTTTGTAGTAGAGACTGAAGTCAGACAGGTTGATTCCTCCAGTTCCATTCTTCTTTCTCAAGATTACTTTGGCTATTCATGGTTTTCTGTATTTCCATACAAATTGTGAAATTATTTGTTCTAGTTCTGTGAAAAATACCGTTGGTAGTTTGATAGGGATTGCATTGAATCTATAGATTGCTTTGGGTAGAATAGCCATTTTGACAATATTGATTCTTCCAATCCATGAACACGGTATGTTTCTCCATCTGTTTGTGTCCACTCTGATTTCTTTCATCAGTGTTTTATAGTTTTCTATGTATAGGTCTTTTGTTTCTTTAGGTAAATATACTCCTAAGTATTTTATTCTTTTTGTTGCAATGGAGAATGGTATTGTTTCCTTAATTTCTCTTTCTGTTTTTTCATTGTTAGTATATAGGAATGCAAGGGATTTCTGTGTGTTAATTTTATATCCTGCAACTTTACTATATTCATTGGTTAGCTCTAGTAATTTTCTGGAAGAGTATTTAGGGTTTTCTATGTAGAGGATCATGTCAACTGCAAACAACGAGAGTTTCACTTCTTCTTTTCCTATCTGGATTCCTCTTACTTCTTTTTCTGCTCTGATTGCTGTGGCCAAAACTTCCAAGACTATGTTGAATAATAGTGGTGAGAGTGGGCACCCTTGTCTTGTTCCTGATTTCAGGGGAAATGCTTTCAATTTTTCACCATTGAGGGTGATGCTTGCTGTGGGTTTGTCATATATAGCTTTTATTATGTTGAGGTATGTTCCCTCTATTCCTGCTTTCTGGAGAGTTTTAATCATAAATGAGTGTTGAATTTTGTCAAAGGCTTTCTCTGCATCTATTGAGATAATCATATGGTTTTTATCTTTCAATTTGTTAATGTGGTGTATTACATTGATTGATTTGCAGATATTGAAGAATCCTTGCATTCCTGGGATAAAGCCCACTTGGTCATGTTGTATGATTTTTTTAAGATGTTGTTGGATTCTATTTGCTAGAATTTTGCTAAGGATTTTTGCATCTATGTTCATCAGTGATATTGGCCTCTAGTTTTCTTTTTTTGTGGCATCTTTGTGTGGTTTTGGAATTAGGGTGATGGTGGCCTCATAGAATGAGTTTGGAAGTTTACCTTCTTCTGCAATTTTCTGGAAGAGTTTGAGTAAGATAGGTGTTAGCTCTTCTCTAAATTTTTGGTAGAATTCAGCTGTGAAGCCATCTGGTACTGGGCTTTTGTTTCCTGGAAGATTTTTGATTACAGTTTCGATTTCCTTGCTTGTGATGGGTCTGTTAAGATCTTCTATTTCTTCCTGGTTCAGTTTTGGAAAGTTATACTTTTCTAAAATTTGTCCATTTCATCCAAGTTGTCAATTTTATTGGCATAGAGCTGCTGGTAGTAGTCTCTTATGATCCTTTGTATTTCAGTGTTGTCTGTTGTGATCTCACCCTTTTCATTTCTTATTTTGTTAATTTGGTTCTTCTCTCTTTGTTTCTTAATGAGTCTTGCTAATGGTTTGTCAATTTTGTTTATTTTTTCAGATAACCAGCTTTTAGCTTTGTTGATTTTTGCTATGGTCTCTTTAGTTTCTTTTGCATTTATTTCTGCCATAATTTTTAAGATTTCTTTTCTTCTGCTAACCCTGGGGTTTTTCATTTCTTCCTTTTCTAATTGCTTTAGGTGTAGAGTTAGGTTATTTATTTGGCTTTTTTCTTGTTTCTTGATGTAAGCCTGTAATGCTATGAACCTTCCCCTTAGCACTGCTTTTACAGTGTCCCATAGGTTTTGGGTTGTTGTGTTTTCATTTTCATTCATTTCTATACATATTTTGATTTCTTTTTTGATTTCTTCTATGATTTTTTGGTTATTCAGAAGCGTGTTATTTAGCCTCCATATGTTTGAATTTTTAACAATTTTTTTCCTGTAATTGAGATCTAATCTTACTGCACTGTGGTCAGAAAAGATGACTGGGATGATTTCAATTTTTCTGAATTTTCCAAGACCAGATTTATGGCCCAGGATGTGATCTATTCTGGAGAATGTTCCGTGTGGACTTGAGAAAAAGGTGAAATTGATTGTTTTGGGGTGAAATGTCCTATAGATATCAATTAGGTCTAGCTGGTCCATTGTATCATTTAAGGTTTGTGTTTCCTTTTTGATTTTCTGTTTAGTTGATCTATCCATAGTTGTGAGTGGGGTATTAAAGTCTCCCACTATTATTGTGTTACTATTCATTTCCTCTTTCATACTCATTAGCGTTTGCCGTACATATTGCGGTGCTCCTATGTTGGGTGCATATATATTTATAATTGTTATATCTTCTTCTTGGATTGATCCTTTGATCATTATGTAGTGTCCTTCTTTGTCTCTTTTCACATCCTTTATTTGAAAGTCTATTTTATCTGATATGAGTATTGTGACTCCTGCTTTCTTTTGGTCTCCATTTGCGTGAAATATTTTTTTCCAGCCTTTCACTTTTAGTCTGTATGTGTCTCTGGTTTTGAGGTGGGTCTCTTGTAGACAGCATATATAAGGGTCTTGTTTTTGTATCCATTCAGCCAATCTTTGTCTTTTGGTTGGGGCATTCAACCCATTTACATTTAAGGTAATTATTGATAGGTGTGGTCCCGTTGCCATTTACTTTGTTGTTTTGGGTTCATGTTTATACAACATTTCTGCATTTCCTGTCTAGAGAAGGTCCTTTAGCATTTGTTGAAGAGCTGGTTTGGTGGTGCTGAATTCTCTCAGCTTTTGCTTGTCTGTAAAGCTTTTGATTTCTCCTTCATATCTGAATGAGATCCTTGCTGGGTACAGTAATCTAGGTTGTAGATTATTTTCTTTCATTACTTTCATTATGTCCTGCCATTCCCTTCTGGCCTGGAAGGTTTCTATTGGTAGATCAGCTGTTATCCTAATGGGAATTCCTTTGTGTGTTATTTGTTGTTTCTCCCTTGCTGCTTTTAGCATTTGTTCTTTGTGTTTGATCTTTGTTAATTTGATTAATATGTGTCTTGGAGTGTTTCGCCTTGGGTTTATCCTGTTTGGCACTCTCTGGGTTTCTTGGACTTGGGTGGCTATTTCCTTCCCCATTTTAGGGAAGTTTTCAGCTATTATCTCCTCGAGTATTTTCTCATGGCCTTTCTTTTTGTCTTCTTCTTCTGGGACTCCAATGATTCGAATGTGGGGCGTTTCACATTGTCCCAGAGGTCCCTGAGGTTGTCCTCATTTCTTTTGATCATTTTTTTCTTTTTTCCTCTCTGCTTCATTTATTTCCACTATTCTATTGTCTACCTCAGTTATCCTATCTTCTGTCTCCGTTATTCTACACTTGGTTCGCTCCAAAGTGTTTTTTATCTCATTCATTGCATTATTCATTTTTAATTGACTCTCTTTTATTTCTTCTAGGTCTTTGTTAAGCATTTCCTGCATCTTTTCAATCTTTGTCTCCAGGCTATTTATCTGTAACTCCATTTTGTTTTCAAGATTTGGATCATTTTTATTATCATTATTCTAAATTGTTTTTCAGATAGATTCCCTACCTCCTCCTCTTTTGTTTGACTTGGTGGGCACTTGTCATATTCCTTTACCTGTTGGGTATTGCACTGTTCTTGCACTAGTGCACATGGCAAGTATTAGGTTCGGTTTCTAAGTGAGAAACTAATGGTTACATTCACAGCTGGCCACTGAGGTACTTAATGGGAGAGGCGAACCCAGCTCTGCCAAGCAGTAGCCAACATGAAATCAGCTATTGTCATTGTAGCCAAGTTCCTTGAATTTGTAGTGTTATTTGCTGTGTTCTTCAAGAAGATGCCTTCGCCCTGCCAGTAAGACATATTTCCATAACACACAGCCATGCACTCAATCGATGTGCATCCTCCAGTAAAGCCCAGCCCCGATGTCTTAGAGGAGCCTCTCTGCCCATTGTCATAAGCCAGTCTAATTTTGTCTGAGACCATGAAAACTCAACGTCTTTATTACACTTGTGCTTCAGACGGGAGGTCTGAGAAGGCACTTCTGAAGGTTTATTCCTACCAGTCATTGTCATTTTTATCGAGTCTTTAGTTTTTGTTGTTGTTGTTGTTGTTTTATTTATTAGTTCTACCAGTTTCTTGCTACCAACCCGTCTCCCTCCACCCTCGTGCACACACGATCAGTCATGGAATCCCGTGGACTTCAGCCCGCCAGACTCCTCTGTCCATGGATTATTCCAGCCAAGAATACTGGAGTGGGTTGCCATTTCCTTCTCCATGTATGGAGTCTTTAAAGATTCCGTCACTGTGGTGTTGCTTCTCCACTTGTACATGCCCTTTCTCCCTAAGTGCAGTAGATGTCATCCCCACTTCCCAACATGTCTGTCTTCCGACCTCTGCAGAATGTATTGCATGAGCTCACCACAGCGTCAGGATATTCTAGAAAGCCTTCTGATTGCAGTCTCTTCAGGAGGTTACAAGTGCTTCAAACCTCAGGATTTTACAAAGCATTTTTTACAACCTCAGCTGAAAGGGAAGTCAACACTCAGTGAAAGTCACAGGCTTCAATGGCCTGGACTTGATTAAGGGTTGTGCTTTCATAATCATCGTGTTTCATGTACCAACTAAGATGTCACTGAGAATTTTTTTTTTTCTCATCGTTCTATTTTTCATGTTTATTTAGATATACTCTGGGTTTTCCTATATACCTTCCGTTAGGGATGAGGGTCTTAAGTCAGTAGAACTTACTGCAACTGACTTCCAGTTAGCTGTGTTAGGACAGGAAAAAGAAAGACCAGCTGCTGGATTCTTAAGTTTATGTACGAAAACATTATTCGTTTTCCTGTGTGCAGTCATCCAATTCTAACTTTCTGAATTAGGCATTCAGAAAAATCACAAAACCGCGTAACTACTAGGCGGTCTCCCATGCAAGTACTGACCAGGCCCGGCCCTACTCATTTTCCCAGATCAGAGGACATAGGGCACATTCAGGGTGCTATGGCCTTAGACCGAGGCGGCTGTCAGGCCCCCCAAGAGCTCCGCGCGGCGCCTCCCATGCATTCTGACATGCCCTTCGGGCCTGGGGCCACAGCTCTCGACCTGGCGCATGCTGCACTTGAGCCGCACGACCCGCGACTGGACTCCGACCAACCAGGGCCGGCAGCTCGGGGGCCAGCGGAGGGCGCCACGGCCCCGCACACTGCCAACCCCGGCCAGCACCCGTCTAGCCCGGCCGGGGCCTGGCATGCCTGCGGGACCTGGGGTGGGGGGAGGGGGGGTGGGTAGAGCAGCGAGGACGTCTCGGTGCCCCCTCACCCCCTGCCCCCCACCATCCCTTTCGCTGCTCAGGGTCACGTGGCTCCGGACGGGTGGGGTTTCGGCCCGGGACCGCGGTCCCCGGAGCCTCCTGCGGGCTTAGAGGCAGCCCAGCCGGGGCCCCAGGCGCCCGTCCTGCCGGCTGTGCAAACCCCCTGGAGCGCCTCAGCCCCGCCGTTTCGCCCTACCGAGGCCCGCCCTGCCCCCACGCCACGGGCCCAGCACAGGACCTTCCTGGGAGAGCAGACGAGTGACAGCCCACGACACGCACATGCACTCGCACGCACCCACGCCAGGTGAGACAGAGGCAGAAAGAGTCGAGGGTTCAGAGAGAGACTGGAAGACAGCGTGTGGGCATGGGGGGCCTCGGTCAGGATGCCGGGTAGCTTCAGAAACCACCCGGCCCTGAGCAGCCAAAGCGATGGGGGCAGGGGGAGGCCACTGAGCAGCGGCGGACCTGGAGAGGCCCAGGGTGTGAGGACACCTGAGATCTCCGCACTCCGCGCACCACCCCCTCCCCCCAATCCCCTGCATGCATGCCACGCCGGGACGCTTTGACACTACCTTCTCTGGAGTTTTGTCACTTGAATTTCTCTCCCTCTGCTCAACTGAGTGATGACAGTGTCTTGAACAGCTAGGTCATTTCCAAATAATTTAAGCTTAGTGTTTCACAGGACACCCGGACATGTATGGAGAGACCAGCACGGATGCATGGACACCAACCTTGGTAACTGGACAACCAATGGGAAATTACTGTCTGACTCAGGAGAGAGAAAGAAACCCGAACAGATGGAATGAAATGAACAGAAACACAGGCTTTGCAACTCACACCCTAATTCAATTACCAGAAAATAAACAACACTATAACCATTTTAGAAAAACAATAGACCTCTCCATGACCTTTGGTCGGGTGAGGAGTTCAAACACAAAACAAAAAAAAGCCAACTTTTCCAAGTCGTGAATATGTTAGTTCACACATTGACTTTTACATTGAAATGTGTAACAAAAAAACTTAAAATCATTCACTCACTACATAAGCATGGAAGTGTTTTAAACAGAAAATATGCTCTATAGTATTCAGGAAGCACTTGGCAAATCTCTAAGTGTATCAGACCCAAAACTGGAAAGTAGTGGAAGAGTCAGGATAGTTTAAAAATGAATCCCTAACTAAAAGGAACACAGAGGATTACTGTAGATAAAAAAGGTTAAAGAAGAGAAGCTAGAAATCAGTCAATAAATGTCTTAGGGGTTAGATTAGAGTGACTAGCCTCTGCGTGACTCTTTAAATTTTTCATGTTTGCAGCTTCCAAATTTTCCATTTTGAGAATAATACTTTCGCCTCCAAACCAGAGTGACTTGGGGCCACAAAGGTAGAAGTCGATAATTTTCTTTGCCTATGTCTGAATATTTACAGTCAGAGGTAGAAGAGGAGGAGTCTGTCCCTTGTCTAGATGATGTCAATCCCCAGGTGTGGGATGTCTCCAGCCCTGGTTTAGCCATAAATGTTCCACCAGTAAAGATTTCTCTGAGACCAAATGCTCCCTAGCCCTGGAAAAGACAATATCCCTTAAAACCAGAAGCTCTTGAGGGTCTTAGACCATTAGTTAACAAATACCGAGATACTGGAACTCGAATCAGCTGTGAGTCCCCCTGCAACACCCCAATCTTGCCCGTTCAAAAACCAGATGGATCTTACCGATTCGTCCAGGATCTAAGAGCTGTTAATGAAGCTGTGGTTCCCATCCACCCCACAATCCCAAACCCATATACCCTCCTATTCCAAGTCCCAGGAAATGCCAAGTACTTCTTAGTCTTGGACCCTCAAGGTGCTTTCTTTTGCATTCCTCTCCATCCTGAATCCCAAAAACTCTTTGCTTTTGAGTGGCGGGACTTGGAAACAAGAGAGACCCTACAGCTCTCCACTGGACTCGACTACCCCAAGGGTTTAGGGACAACCCTCATATCTTCGGGACTTCCTCGGGGAGAGAACTAAGGGAATTAACTTTAACAAACATTAGTCTAATACAGTATGTGGATGACTTGCTCATAGCTAGGCCAGATTTTACCAGCTCTCAAATGGACACTATTTAAAACGCTAACTTTCCTGTATGAAAAGGGTTATCGAGTATCCCCCAAGTAGGCTCAGATTAGCTAAACCCAAGTAAAATATCTTGGATTTATAATTACGGAGAGAAAAAGAATGCCTGACCCCGAGGGGAGATCCCTCATCTTAAATACCCCATACCCCCAAACAAAACAACAGCTTAGGGGATTTTGAGGAAGGACCGGGTTTTGCAGGATCTGGATTCCTAATTATGGCAATCTGGCCAGACCCCTATATGAAAATTTAAGGGGGAAAGAGGAAGAGCCACTCGACTGGCATGAGACCTGCAAGGTGGCCTTTAATGCCCTAAAAGAGTCCATCACTACAGCCCCAGCTTTAGGCCTCCCCAACCTGGAGAAGCCTTTTAGACTCTATGTTTCTGAAGGACAGGAACTGCTCTTGGGGTGTTAGAGCAGAAGATGGGGCCCGTATTACAACCTGTGGCTTATCTCTCAAAATAACTAGATGAGGTGGCCAGAGGGTGGCCCACTTGCCTCCGGGCAGTAGCAGCCACCGCTCTTATGGTTAAGGAGACATCTCAGCTGACCCTGGGTCAGCCCACCACAGTGTATACGCCACACCGGGTGGAAGAAGTCTTGGAAACGAAAGGGGACAGGTGGATGACAGGGGGAAGCATCACCCAATACCAAGCCCTCCTCCTTGACACTCCAGAAATAAAGTTGAGGGTCTGCCAGACTTTAAATCCAGCAACCTTACTGCCAGATCCCCCTACCTCCCCTCTGGATCACCAATGCATACAAATCACAGACGAGTTATACTCTTCTCGCCGGGACCTATCAGAGACACCTTAATCTGACCCAGAGGAAAACTGGCACACAGATGGCAGCAGTTTTGTAGAAAAGGGAGAGAGGAAAGCAGGATATGCTGTAGCGAGCCTGGAAGAAACTAAGGAAAGTGGGTGTCTTCCCCCAGACACCTCAGCCCAGAAAGCTGAACTTTTTGCCCTGACAAGAGCTTTGGAGTTAGGAGAAGGAAAGAGGATTAATGTGTGTATGGACTCTAAGTATGCTTTCCTCATTCTGCATGCCCGTGCAGCAATTTGGAAAGAAAGAGGGATGCTCAGTGCCCGAAGCTCTGCTATTAAACACAAAGAGCTCATTCTCAGGCTCCTGGAGGCAGTCAAACTTCCTGCAAAATTAGCTGTCATCCACTGCAAGAGACACCAAAAGGGGCAAGAAAAAGAGGCTCAGGGTAATAGGAAAGCTGATCAAGAGGCAGGATGATCTGCCGGGGAAGCTACCTCTGCCACTGCTATCTGCCCCCTTTTCCCCAAGGAAACCCTGACTCCAGATTTTACCCCAGGGGGACATTCCCGATATGCTGAGCGGGGCTGGGAGATTGGGTCACATGGGTGGTTTCAGCCTGATCAGGCCCAAATAATACTCCCTGATTCTCAGGTTTAAAACATTACTAACTCCTTACATAAGAGCGCCCATTTTGGAAAAGATAATCTAGAAATCTTGCTTAAGCCTATTCTCTCCCATCCGCAGTTAGCTAAGGTTGTTAAACAGGTCACACAAAATTGTGACACCTGTCTAAAAAATAACCCAAAATCCAGACCTCCTCTAATTACACCTGTCCAACATCGGGGATCATACACAGGAGCGGACTGGCAAGTAGAATTACAGCCATGCCCAAAACCCAAGGGTTTTCTTACTTGCTAGTCTTTATTGACACATTCACAGAATGGATCGAAGCGTTCCCTACTGAGACTGAGAGAGCTACAGAAGTCTGTAAAGCTCTGCTGAAGGAGATAGTGCCTAGGTTTGGGCTGCCTCGGTCACTTCAGAGTGACAACGGGCCCTCACTTACAGCCACGATACCCCAGAACCTAGCCGCATGCTTAGGCATAAAATACCGGCTCCGCTCATCCTGGAGGCCTCAAGCTTCAGGAAAGGTAGAGAGAGCCAACCAGACTCTTAAAAGGGCTCTGGCTAAGCTATGTCAGAAACACATAATAAGTGGACACATATGCTGCCCATAGCCCTCATGAGGCTACGGACATCCCCCAAACGGCCACTATTGTTAAGTCCTTATGAAATGATGTATGGACGACCATTCTGAACTTCTGATTTGTTTCTTGACGAGGATGCCAATACACTCTTAAAACATATAATTGACCTGGGAAGGTTTCAGCAAGAACTCCAACGGTATGGAGAACAAACCACAGGAAGACTTGAAAAATCCCCAGGTAAAGCCAGGGGATCAAGTATCAGTAAAGACCTGGCAAGAAAAAGGGAGTCCAAACCAGCTGTCCGAGAAATGGACAGGGCCATATCAGGTTGTTCTAGTGACTTCAACTGCTGTAAAAGTGAAGGGTCTATCTGCCTGGGTCCACAATTCTAGAATAAAACCCTATGGCCTACAGGAGGGGGAGACAGAAACTGAGACTCCAAAGCCAGAGGACAGCTATTCCTGTGAACCTGTTGAAGATCTCAGGCTCTTGTTCAAGCAGAACCCCATCAATCCTGCCTCAGATAAGTAAAATGCATCATATGATGTTCTTCCTCTTTCTAATCATATCTCCCTGTATGGCTATTGATCTCTCCCTAAACGAGGCATGTTCACTTGCAAACCACACTGCTTCTCAACTGAACCTAAGCAGCCCGGGCTGCATCTGCATTAATGACAAAGGTTGGGGGTATGTCCAACCCATCCCAGGGTATCACTATCAAAGGCCCACCCTTCCAGCCGAGCTATGGGCTGTTACTCAGCGCCCCCATGTGGTCGTAATATGGCCTTTTGGGGAAAGGGGGAAAAAAAACTTCATGTCTTGGTACCAGCAACAACTGTCTCTATTTACCCCCTGGATGACATCTGCAATCCCACCTGAGCCATTATTTTCTTTCATGACTAACATCCCCCAAATGACCTTCCTTATCTCTCTAAAAACCCACTCCCTAACAGGGGTGTCAGTGAGAAATCTAGACGACTCACAATGTGGGGTGACCGTCACTGTTGAAACTGATGGGAAAAACCGGGACAGGCCCTGCAGCTGGGAGACCAGCCGACGCCACCCCAGGCAAGCATGCGCCTGGCCCGGCCTGGGGCGCTTCCAGGACCCCGAGCGGCCTGGCGAGGCTGCGGGAGCTCCGGCGGGGGTTGGGGAGGGGGGTGGCTTGAGCGGGGTGGACGTCTCGGTGCCCCCCCACACCCCCCCCCAACCATCCCGTTCGCTGCTCAGGGTCACGTGGCTCCGGACGAGCGGGGCGTCGGCCCGGGACCGCGGTCCCCAGAGCCTCCTGCGGGCTTAGGGGCAGCCTAGCCGGGGCCCCAGGCGCCCATCCTGCCGGCTGTGCAAACCCCCTGGAGTGCCTCAGCCCCGCCCTGTCCCCAAACCGAGGCCTGCCCTGCCCCCACGCCACGGGCCCAGCACAGGACCTTCCTGAGAGAGCGGACGAGCGACAGCCAGGCACACGGACAGGCACTCGCACGCACCCACGCCAGGTGAGACAGAGGCAGAAAGAGTCGAGGGTTCAGAGAGAGACTGGAAGACAGCGTGTGGGCAGGGGTGGCCTCGGGCAGGATGCCGGGCAGCTGCAGAGACCACCCGGCCCTGAGCAGCCAAAGCGATGGGGGCGGGGGGAGGCCACTGAGCAGCGGCGGGCCTGGAGAGGCCCAGGGTGGGAGGACACCTGAGATCTCCGCGCTCCGCGCCCTGCCCCCCTCCCCCCAACCCCCTGCATGCATGCCTCGCCGGGGCGCTCTGACACTAGTTTCTCTGGAGTTTTGTCACTTGAATTTCTCTCACTCTGCTCAACTGAGTGATGACAGTGTATTGAACAGCTAGGTCATTTCCAAATAAATTAAGCTTAGTGTTTCACAGGACACCCGGACATGTATGGAGAGACCAGCACGGATGCATGGACACCAACCTTGGTAACTGGACAACCAATGGGAAATTACTGTCTGACTCAGGAGAGAGAAAGAAACCCGAACAGATGGAATGAAATGAACTGAAACACAGGCTTTGCAACTCACACCCTAATTCAATTACCAGAAAATAAACAACACTATAACCATTTTAGAAAAACAATAGACCTCTCCATGACCTTTGGTCGGGTGAGGAGTTCAAACACACACCAAAAAAAAAAGCCAACTTTTCCAAGTCGTGAATATTTTAGTTCACACATTGACTTTTACATTGAAATGTGTAACAAATAAACTTAAAATCATTGACTCACTACATAAGCATGGAAGTATTTTAAATATAAAATATGTTCTATAGTATTCAGGAAGCACTTGGCACATCTCTAAGTGTATCAGACCCAAAACTAGAACGTAGTGGAAGAGTCAGGATAGTCTAAAAATGAATCCCTAACTAAAAGGAACACAGAGGATTACTGTAGATAAAAAAGTTTAAAGAAGAGAAGCTAGAAATCAGTCAATAAATGTCTTAGCGGTTAGCTTAGAGTGACTAGCCTCTGCGTGACTCTTTAAATTTTTCATGTTTGCAGCTTCCAAATTTTCCATTTTGAGAATAATACTTTCGCCTCCAAACCAGAGTGACTTGGGGCCACAAAGGTAGAAGTCGATAATTTTCTTTGCCTATGTCTGAATATTTACAGTCAGAGGTAGAAGAGGAGGAGTCTGTCCCTTGTCTAGATGATGTCAATCCCCAGGTGTGGGATGTCTCCAGCCCTGGTTTAGCCATAAATGTTCCACCAGTAAAGATTTCTCTGAGACCAAATGCTCCCTAGCCCTGGAAAAGACAATATACCTTAAAACCAGTAGCTCTTGAGGGTCTTAAACAATTAGTTAACAAATACCAAGATACTGGAACTCGAATCAGCTGTGAGTCCCCCTGCAACACCCCAATCTTGCCCGTTCAAAAACCAGATGGATCTTACCGATTCGTCCAGGATCTAAGAGCTGTTAATGAAGCTGTGGTTCCCATCCACCCCATAGTCCCAAACCTCCTATCCCAAGTCCCAGGATATGCCAAGTACTTCTCAGTCTTGGACCTTCAAGGTGCTTTCTTTTGCATTCCTCTCCATCCTGAATCCCAAAAACTCTTTGCTTTTGAGTGGCGGGACTTGGAAACAAGAGAGACCATACAACTCTCGACTGGACTCGACTACCCCAAGGGTTTAGGCACAGCCCTCATATCTTCGGGACTTCCTCGGGGAGAGAACTAAGGGAATTAACTTTAACAAACAGTAGTCTAATACAGTATGTGGATGACTTGCTCAAAGCTAGGCCAGATTTTACCAGCTCTCAAATGGACACTATTTAAAACGCTAACTTTCCTGTATGAAAATGGTTATCGAGTATCCCCCAAGTAGGCTCAGATTAGCTTAACCCAAGTAAAATACCTTGGATTTACAATTATGGAGAGAAAAAGAATGCCTGACCCCGAGGGGAGATCCCTCATCTTAAATACCCCGTACCCCCAAACAAAACAACAGCTTAGGGGATTTTTAGGAAGGACCGGTTTTTGCAGGATCTGGATTCCAAATTATGGCAATCTGGCCAGACCCCTATATGAAAATTTAAGGGGGAAAGAGGAAGAGCCACTCGACTGGCATGAGACCTGCAAGGTGGCCTTTAATGCCCTAAAAGAGTCCATCACTACAGCCCCAGCTTTAGGCCTCCCCAACCTGGAGAAGCCTTTTAGACTCTATGATTCTGGAAGGACAGGAACGGCTCTTGGGGTGTTAGAGCAGATGATGGTGCCCGTATTACAACCTGTGGCTTATCTCTCAAAATAACTAGATGAGGTGGCCAGAGGGTGGCCCACTTGCCTCCGGGCAGTAGCAGCCACCGCTCTTATGGTTAAGGAGGCATCTAAGCTGACCCTGGGTCAGCCCACCACAGTGTATATGCCTCACCGGGTGCAAGCAGTCTTGGAAACGAAAGGGGACAGGTGGATGACAGGGGGAAGGATCACCCAATACCAAGCCCTCCTCCTTGACACTCCAGAAATAAAGTTGAGGGTCTCCCAGACTTTAAACCCAGCAACCTTACTGCCAGATCCCCCTACCTCCCCTTTGGATCACCAATGCATACAAATCACAGACGAGTTATACTCTTCTCGCCGGGACCTATCAGAGACAACTTTATTTGACCCAGAGGAAAACTGGCACACAGATGGCAGCAGTTTTGTAGAAAAGGGAGAGAGGAAAGCAGGATATGCTGTAGCGAGCCTGGAAGAAACTAAGGAAAGTGGGTGTCTTCCCCCAGACACCTCAGCCCAGAAAGCTGAACTTTTTGCCCTGACAAGAGCTTTGGAGTTAGGAGAAGGAAAGAGGATTAATGTGTGTATGGACTCTAAGTATGCTTTCCTCATTCTGCATGCCCGTGCAGCAATTTGGAAAGAAAGAGGGATGCTCAGTGCCCGAAGCTCTGCTATTAAACACAAAGAGCTCATTCTCAGGCTCCTGGAGGCAGTCAAACTTCCTGCAAAATTAGCTGTCATCCACTGCAAGAGTCACCAAAAGGGGCAAGAAAAAGAGGCTCATGGAAATAGGAAAGCTGGTCAAGAGGCAGGACGAGCTGCCGGGGAAGCTACCTCTGCCACTGCTATCTGCCCCCTTTTCCCCAAGGAAACCCTGACTCCAGATTTTACCCCATGGAGCATTCCCGATATGCTGAGCGGGGCTGGGAGATTGGGTCACATGGGTGGTTTCAGCCTGATCAGGCCCAAATAATACTCCCTGATTCTCAGGTTTAAAACATTACTAACTCCTTACATAAGAGCACGCATTTTGGAAAAGATAATCTAGAAATCATGCTTAAGCCTATTCTCTCCCATCCCCAATTAGCTAAGGTTGTTAAACAGGTCACACAAAATTGTGACACCTGTCTAAAAAATATCCCAAAAACCAGACCTCCTCTAATTACACCTGTCCAACATCGGGGATCATACCCAGGAGCGGACTGGCAAGTAGAATTTACAGCCATGCCCAAGACCCAAGGGTTTTCTTATTTGCTAGTCTTTATTGACATATTCACAGGATGGATCGAAGCGTTCCCTACTGAGACAGAGAGAGCTACAGAAGTCTGTAAAGCTCTGCTGAAGGAGATAGTGCCTAGGCTTGGGCTGTCTCGGTCACTTCAGAGTGACAACGGGCCCTCACTTACAGCCACGATACCCCAGAACCTAGCCACATGCTTAGGCATAAAATACCGGCTCCACTCATCCTGGAGGCCTCAAGCTTCAGGAAAGGTAGAGAGAACCAACCAGACTCTTAAAAGGGCTCTGGCTAATCTATGTCAAGAAAGACATAATAAGTGGACACATATGCTGCCCATAGCCCTCATGAGGCTACGGATATGCCCCAAACGGCCACTATTGTGAAGTCCTTATGAAATGATGTATGGACGTCCATTCTGAACTTCTGATTTGTTTCTTGACGCGGATGCCAGTACACTCTTAAAACACATAATTGACCTGGGAATGTTTCAACAAGAACTCCAACGGTATGGAGAACAAACCACAGGAAGACTTGAAAAATCCCCAGGTGAAGCCAGGGGATCAAGTATCAGTAAAGACCTGGCAAGAAACAGGGAGTCCAAAGCAGCTGTCCGAGAAATGGACAGGGCCATATCAGGTTGTTCTAGTGACTTCAACTGCTGTAAAAGTGAAGGGTCTATCTGCCTGGGTCCGCAATTCTAGAATAAAACCCTATGGCCTACAGGAGGGGGAGACAGAAACTGAGACTCCAAAGCCAGAGGACAGCTATTCCTGTGAACCTGTTGAAGATCTCAGGCTCTTGTTCAAGCAGAACCCCATCAATCCTGCCTCAGATAAGTAAAATGCATCATATGATGTTCTTCCTCTTTCTAATCATATCTCCCTGTATGGCTATTGATCTCTCCCTAAACGAGGCATGCTCACTTGCAAACCACACTGCTTCTCAACTGAACCTAAGCAGCCCGGGCTGCATCTGCATTAATGACAAAGGTTGGGGGTATGTCCAACCCATCCCAGGGTATCACTATCAAAGGCCCACCCTTCCAGCCGAGCTATGGGCTGTTACTCAGCGCCCCCATGTGGTTATAATATGGCCTTTTGGGAAAAGGGGGAAAAAAAACTTCATGTCTTGGTACCAGCAACAACTGTCTCTATTTACCCCCTGGATGACATCTGCAATCCCACCTGAGCCCTTATTTTCTCTCATGACTAACATCCCCCAAGTGACCTTCCCTATCTCTCTAAAAAGCCACTCCCTAACAGGGGTGTCAGTGAGAAATCTAGACGACTCACAATGTGGGGTGACCGTCACTGTTGAAAATGACTGGAAAAACCGGGACAGGCCCTGCAGCTGGGAGACCAGCCGACGCCACCCCAGGCCAGCATGCGCCTGGCCCGGCCCGGGGCGCTTCCAGGACCCCGAGCGGGCTGGCGAGGCTGCGGGAGCTCTGGCGGGGGTTGGGGAGGGGGGTGGCTTGAGCGGGGAGGACGTCTTGGTGCCCCCTCACCCCCCGCCCCCCACCATCCCGTTCGCTGCTCAGGGTCACGTGGTTCCGGAGGAGCGTGGCGTCGGCCCGGTTTCGCGGTCCTCGGAGCCTCCTGCGGGCTTAGGGACAGCCCAGCCGGGGCCCCAGGTGCCCATCCTGCCGGCTGTGCAAACCCCCTGGAGCGCCTCAGCCACGCCCTGTCCCCCAACCGTGGCCCGCACTGCCCCCACGCCACGGGCCCAGCACAGGACCTTCCTGAGAGAGCGGACGAGCGACAGCCAGGCACACAGACAGGCACTCGCACGCAACCACGCCAGCTGAGACAGAGGCAGAATGAGACGAGGGTTCAGAGAGACACCGAAAGACAGCGTGTGGGCAGGGGGGGCCTCGGGCAGGATGCCGGGCAGCTGCAGAGACCACCCGGCCCTGAGCAGCAAACGCGATGGGGGCGGGGGGAGGCTGCCGAGCAGAGGCAGGCCTGGAGAGGCCCAGGTTGGGAGGGCACCTGAGATATCCGCGGTCCGCGCTCCGCCCACCCCAACCCACTGAACGCACGCGCCTCTCCGACAAAAGCTTCTCCGGAGTTTGATCACCTGAATTTTTATCCTTGTGCTCAACTGTGTGATGACAGTATATTGCACAGCTAGGTCATTTCCAAATAAATTAAGCTTAGTGTTTCACAGGACACCCGGACATGAATGCAGAGACCAGCACGGATGCATGGACACCAACCTTGGTAACTGGACAACCAATGGGAAATTATTGTCTGACTCAGGAGAGAGAAAGAAACCTGAACAGATGGAAAAAATGAACAGAAACACAACCTTTGCAACTTACACACCAATTCAATTACCGAAAAAAACAACAACACTATAACCATTTTAGAAAACAATAGACCTCTCCATGACCTTTGGTCCAGTGAGGAGTTCTTACACACACAAAAAAAAGCCACCTTTTCCAAATCGAAAATATGTTAGTTCACACATTGACTTTTACATTGAAATGTGTAACAAATAAACTTAAAATCATTGACTCACTACATACTCATGGAAGTATTTTAAACATAAAATATGTTCTATAGTATTCAGGAAGCACTTGGCACATCTGTAAGTGTATCAGACCCCAAACTGGAATTTAATGGAAGTGTCAGGATAGTCTAAAAATGAATCCCTAACTAAAAGGAAAACACAGGATTACGTAGATCAAAAAGGTTAAAGAAGAGAAACTAGAAATCAGTCAATAAATGTTTTAGGGTTTAGCCTAGAGTGACTAGCCTCTGCGTTACTTTTTAAATTTTTCATGTTTGCATCTTCCAAATTTTCCATGCTGAGAATAATACTTTCATATCAGTTTCGAGATCAGTCTCACACTAAAGACAGTAAGAGTGGAATAAGAAATAAGAAATGCTTGGGGCGGGGGAAGAAATGCTTGAACTAAAGGTGGTACTGATGAAATTATTTGCAGGGCAGCCAAGGAGTCACAGATGTAGAGAACAGACTTATGGACACGGGCAGGTGTGAGGAAGAAGAGGGTGAGATGAATGCAGAGGAACATGGAAACATAGTACCATATGTTAAAAGAGATGCCAATGCAATTTGCTGTATGACTCAGGGGACTCAAACAGGGGCTCTGCAACAAGCTAGAGGGGTGGAACGGAGAGGAGGAGATGGGAGAGAGGTTCAGGAGGGAGGAGACATATGTACACCTGTGGCTCATTCACGTTGATGTTTGGCAACAAAATTCTGTATAGAAACTATCCTTCAATTGAAAGAAAAAGTCATGTTTGGACTTACCAAACAAGGTCTTGTGTACTTCTAGCATGGCCTTCTGTTTCGTGCTGCCATCCTTAATTCATTCTTCCATATCATTAAACTGACTAGTCAAGTTTTTGCCAAAAACATCTTGAGCTCCTGCATCATGCTGATCAACTGCCTTTTCTCGATCCAGTATAGAATGGAGACCAAAGAAACCTTTTGTCGTTTCTTCAAGTGATTGAAGCCACTCTATGTGATTTTAAAAAATAAATGTGGATAAGACGGATATGACCAAAGCAATCTAATGACAATATCTGTGCTTCATTAAAGATCTGCAGAGAACTAGTAAATTTTTTGTTTCGTATCAGAAGAATTTTTTAAATCCACACCAACATTTCTTTCGCGTCCGCTAGCCATCTAGACAAGGAAAACTGATTTTACCAATCAATGTCCCTAGTTCTGCCCCCTCACCGTTTTTTACCCAATATGTGTTACTCAGGCAGGAGACCCTGGTTCAATTCCTGGGTCAGGAAGATCTGCTGGAGAAGGGATAGGCTACCAACTCCAGTATTAGTGGGCTTCCCTTGAGGCTCAGTTGGTAAAGAATCATTCCTCTGTAACAAGAGTAGCTCAACTCCTCTCAAAGCAAATACAGGATGGTAGTAACTATGCAGGACAAAGCTGATTCTCTATATTTATAGTACTCACTCATGAGCTTGACAGAGGTCCTAGATCTGTTACCACATTTTTTTTTAAGTGATATCTGCATGTGCAGGTGAAAGTGGCTCAGTTCGTGCCTGACCCTTTGCAGCCCCAAGGACTATACAGTCCATAGAATTCTCTAGGCCAGAATACTGGAGTGGGTAGCCTATCCTTTCTCCAGCGGATCTTCCCGACCCAGGATTCAAAGCGGGGTCTCCTGCGTTGCAGGCAGATTCTTTAGCAACTGAGCTAGTAGGGCTTCCCTGGTGGCTCAGTTGCTAAAGAATATCTGCATAACTTTCTATCGATATGGAATTAGCAATCTGTCTGTGAGCAGGGCCGGTCATAAGCAGCTTCTGTGAGAAAACAGAAGCATGTCTGCCTGACTGGCTTCTCTGGGGAGCTTTCACTGTTCTTGCGCTAGTGCACATGGCAAGTTTCTAAGTGAGAAAGTAATGGCTACTATCAAAGCTGGCCACTGAGGTACTTAAAGGCAGAGGCAATCCCAGCTCTGCCAAGCAGTAGACATCACGAAATCAGCTATTGTCATTGTAGCCAAGTTCCGTGAATTTGTGGTGTTATTTGCTGTGTTCTTCAAGAAGATGCCTTCGCCCTGCCAGTAAGACATATTTCCATAACACACAGCCATGCACTCAATCGATGTGCATCCTCCAGTAAAGCCCAGCCACGATGTCTTAGAGGAGCCTCTCTGCCCATTGTCATAAACCAGTCTAATTTTGTGTGAGACCGTGAAAACTCAGTGTCTTTATTACGCTTGTGCTTCTGACGGGAGGTCTGAGAAGGCACTTCTGAAGGTTTATTCCTACCAGTCGTTGTCATATTTATCGAGTCTTTATTTTATATTTTTTTCTTATTTTTTACTTCTACCAGTTTCTTGCTACCAGCCCGTCTCCCTCCACCCTCGTGCACACACGGTCAGTCATGGAATCCCGTGGACTTCAGCCCGCCAGACTCCTCTGCCCATGGAGTTTTCCAGGCAAGAATACTGGAGTGGGTTGCCATTTCCTTCTCCATGTATGGAGTCTTTAAAGATTCCATCACTGAGGTGTTGCTTCTCCACTTGTACATGCCCTTCCTCCCTAAGTGCATTAGAAGCCATCCCCACTTCCCAACATGTCTGTCTTCCGTCCTCTGGAGTATTTATTGCTTGAGCTCACCACAGCGTCAGGATATTCTAGAAACACTTCTGATTGCAGTCTCTTTGGGAGGTTACAAGTGCTTCAAACCTCAGAATTTTACAAAGCACTTTTTACGACCTCAGCTGAAAGGGAAGTCAACACTCAGTGACAGTCACAGGCTTCCATGGCCTGGACTTGATTATGGGCTGTGCTTTCATAATCATCGTGTTTCCGATACCAACTAAGATGTCACTGAGAAATTTTTTTCTTTCTCATCATTGTATCTTTCATGTTTATTTAGATATATTATGGGTTTTCCTATATATCTTCCCTTAGGGATGAGAGTCTGAAATCAGTAGAACTTACTACAACTGATTTCCAGTTAGCTGTGTTAGGACAGGAAAAAGAATGACCAGCTGCTGGATTCTTAAGATTATGTATGAAAATATGATTCGTTTTACTGTGTGAAGTCATCCGATTCTAACTTTCTGAAGTAGGCATTCAGAAAAATTAAAAAAAATCGCCTAACTACTAGGCGGTCTCCCATCCAAGTACTGACCAGGCCCGACCCTGCTCAGTTTCCCAGATCAGAGGAGAGAGGGCACGTTCAGGGTGGTATGGCCTTAGACCCAGGCGGCTGCCAGGCGCTGCAGGAGCCCCGCGTTGCGCCTCCCTTGCGGTCTGACCTGCCGGTCGGGCCTGGGGCTGCAGATCTCGAGCGGGCTCGCGCTGCACTTGAGCCGCACGACCCGCGACTGGACTCCGGCCGGCCAGAGCCTTCAGCTCGGCGGCCAGCGGAGGGCGCCCCCTCTCCGCACACCGCGAGCCCAGGCCAGCACCAGTCTGGCCCGGCCGGCCGGGGCCTGGCGTGCCTGCTGAACCTGGGGTGGGGGGAGCGGGGGTGGATAGAGCAGCGAGGACATCTCGGTGCCCCCTCACCCCCTGTCACCCACCATCCCGTTCGCTGCTCAGGGTCAGGTGGCTCCGGACGAGCGGGGCTTCAGTCCCCGGAGCCTCCTGGAGCTTAGGGGCAGCCCACCAGGGCCCCAGGATCCGATCCTGCCGGCTGTGCAAACCCCCTGGAGTGCCTCAGCCCCGATCTGTCCCCAAACCGAGGCCCGCCCTGCCCCCACGCCACGGGCCCAGCACAGGACCTTCCTGAGAGAGCGGACGAGCGACAGCCAGGCACACGGACAGGCACTCGCACGCACCCACGCCAGGTGAGACAGAGGCAGAAAGAGTCGAGTGTTCAGAGAGAGACTGGAAGACAGCGTGTGGGCAGGGGGGGCCTCGGGCAGGATGCCGGGCAGCTGCAGAGACCACCCGGCCCTGAGCAGCCAAAGCGATGGGGGCGGGGGGAGGCCACTGAGCAGCGGCGGGCCTGGAGAGGCCCAGGGTGGGAGGACACCTGAAATCTCCGCGCTCCGCGCCCCGCCCCCCTCCCCCCAACCCCCTGCACGCATGCCACGCCGGGGCGCTCTGACACTAGCTTCTCTGGAGTTTTGTCACTTGAATTTCTCTCCCTCTGCTCAACTGAGTGATGACAGTGTATTGAACAGCTAGGTCATTTCCAAATAAATTAAGCTTAGTGTTTCACAGGACACCCGGACATGTATGGAGAGACCAGCACGGATGCATGGACACCAACCTTGGTACCTGGACAACCAATGGGAAATTACTGTCTGACTCAGGAGAGAGAAAGAAACCCGAAAAGACGGAATGAAATGAACAGAAACACAGGCTTTGCAACTCACACCATAATTCAATTACCAGAAAATAAACAACACTATAACCATTTTAGAAAAACTATAGACCTCTCCATGACGTTTGGTCGGGTGAGGAGTTCAAACACACAGCAAAAAAAAAAGCCAACTTTTCCAAGTCGTGAATATGTTAGTTCACACATTGACTTTTACATTGAAATGTGTAACAAATAAACTTAAAATCATTGACTCACTACATAAGCATGGAAGTATTTTAAATATAAAATATATTCTATAGTATTCAGGAAGCACTTGGCACATCTCTAAGTGTATCAGACCCAAAACTGGAACGTAGTGGAAGAGTCAGGATAGTCTAAAAATGAATCCCTAACTAAAAGGAACACACAGGATTACTGTAGATAAAAAAGGTTAAAGAAGAGAAGCTAGAAATCAGTCAATAAATGTCTTAGGGGTTAGCTTAGAGTGACTAGACTCTGCGTGACTCTTTAAATTTTTCATGTTTGCAGCTTCCAAATTTTCCATTTTGAGAATAATACTTTCGCCTCCAAATGAGAGTGACTTGGGGCCACAAAGGTAGAAGTCGATAATTTTCTTTGCCTATGTCTGAATATTTACAGTCAGAGGCAGAAAAGGAGGAGTCTGTCCCATGTCTAGATGATGTCAATCCCCAGGTGTGGGATGTCTCCAGCCCTGGTTTAGCCATAAATATTCCACCAGTAAAGATTTCTCTGAGACCAAATGCTCTCTAGCCCTGGAAAAGACAATATCCCTTAAAACCAGTAGCTCTTGACGGTCTTAAACCATTAGTTAACAAATACCGAGATACTGGAACTCGAGTCAGCTGTGAGTCCCCCTGCAACACCCCAATCTTGCCCGTTCAAAAACCAGATGGATCTTACCGATTCGTCCAGGATCTAAGAGCTGTTAATGAAGCTGTGGTTCCCATCCACCCCATAGTCCCAAACCCATATACCCTCCTATCCCAAGTCCCAGGAAATGCCAAGTACTTCTCAGTCTTGGACCTTCAAGGTGCTTTCTTTTGCATGCCTCTCCATCCTGAATCCCAAAAACTCTTTGCTTTTGAGTGGCGGGACTTGGAAACAAGAGAGACCATACATCTCTCGACTGGACTCGACTACCCCAAGGGTTTAGGGACAGCCCTCATATCTTCGGGACTTCCTCGGGGAGAGAACTAAGGGAATTAACTTTAACAAGCAGTAGTCTAATACAGTATGTGGATGACTTGCTCATAGCTAGGCCAGATTTTACCAGCTCTCAAATGGACATTTTTTAAAACGCTAAATTTCCTGTATGAAAAGGGTTATCGAGTATCCCCCAAGTAGGCTCAGATTAGCTTAACCCAAGTAAAATACCTTGGATTTATAATTACGGAGAGAAAAAGAATGCCTGACCCCGAGGGGAGATCCCTCATCTTAAATACCGCGTACCCCCAAACAAAACAACAGCTTAGGGGAATTTTAGGAAGGACCGGGTTTTGCAGGATCTGGGTTCCTAATTATGGCAATCTGGCCAGACCCCTATATGATAATTTAAGGCGGAAAGACGAAGAGCCACTCGACTGGCATGAGACCTGCAAGGTGGCCTTTAATGCCCTAAAAGAGTCCATCACTACAGCCCCAGCTTTAGGCCTCCCCAACCTGGAGAAGCCTTTTAGACTCTATGTTTCTGGAAGGACAGGAACTGCACTTGGGGTGTTAGAGCAGATGATGGGGCCCGTATTACAACCTGTGACTTATCTCTCAAAATAACTAGATGAGGTGGCCAGAGGGTGGCCCACTTGCCTCCGGGCAGTAGCAGCCACTGCTCTTATGGTTAAGGAGGCATCTAAGCTGACCCTGGGTCAGCCCACCACAGTGTATACGCCTCACCGGGTGCAAGCAGTCTTGGAAACGAAAGGGGACAGGTGGATGACAAGGGGAAGGATCACCCAATACCAAGCCCTCCTCCTTGACACTCCAGAAATAAAGTTGAGGGTCTGCCAGACTTTAAATCCAGCAACCATACTGCGAGATCCCCCTACCTCCCCTCTGGATCACCAATGCATACAAATCACAGACGAGTTATACTCTTCTCGCCGGGACCTATCAGAGACACCTTTATCTGACCCAGAGGAAAACTGGCACACAGATGGCAGCAGTTTTGTAGAAAAGGGAGAGAGGAAAGCAGGATATGCTGTAGTGAGCCTGGAAGAACCTAAGGAAAGTGGGTCTCTTCCCCCAGACACCTCAGCCCAGAAAGCTGAACTTTTTGCCCTGACAAGAGCTTTGGAGTTAGGAGAAGGAAAGAGGATTAATGTGTGTATGGACTCTAAGTATACTTTCCTCATTCTGCATGCCCGTGCAGCAATTTGGAAAGAAAGATGGATGCTCTGTGCCCGAAGCTCTGCTATTAAACACAAAGAGCTCATTCTCAGGCTCCTGGAGGCAGTCAAACTTCCTGCAAAATTAGCTGTCATCCACTGCAAGAGTCACCAAAAGGGGCAAGAAAAAGAGGCTCAGGGAAATAGGAAAGCTGATCAAGAGGCAGGACGAGCTGACGGGGAAGCTACCTCTGCCACTGCTATCTGCCCCCTTTTCCCCAAGGAAACCCTGACTCCAGATTTTACCCCAGGGGGACATTCCCGATATGCTGAGCGGGGCTGGGAGATTGGGTCACATGGGTGGTTTCAGCCTGATCAGGCACAAATAATACTCCCTGATTCTCAGGTTTAAAACATTACTAACTCCTTACATAAGAGCGCCCATTTTGGAAAAGATAATCTAGAAATCTTGCTTAAGCCTATTCTCTCCCATCCGCAGTTAGCTAAGGTTGTTAAACAGGTCACACAAAATTGTGACACCTGTCTAAAAAATAACCCAAAAACCAGACCTCCTCTAATTACACCTGTCCAACATCAGGGATCATACCCAGGAGCGGACTGGCAAGTAGAATTTATAGCCATGCCCAAGACCCAAGTGTTTTCTTACTTGCTAGTCTTTATTGACACATTCACAGGATGGATCGAAGCGTTCCCTACTGAGACTGAGAGAGCTACAGAAGTCTGTAAAGCTCTGCTGAAGGTGATAGTGCCTAGGTTTGGGCTGCCTCGGTCACTTCAGAGTGACAACGGGCCCTGACTTACAGCCACGATACCCCAGAACCTAACCGCATGCTTAGGCATAAAATACCGGCTCCGCTCATCCTGGAGGCCTCAAGCTTCAGGAAAGGTAGAGAGAGCCAACCAGACTCTTAAAAGGGCTCTGGCTAAGCTATGTCAGAAACACATAATAAGTGGACACATATGCTGCCCATAGCTCTCATGAGGCTACGGACATCCCCCAAACGGCCACTATTGTTAAGTCCTTATGAAATGATGTATGGACGACCATTCTTAACTTCTGATTTTTTTCTTGACGAGGATGCCAATACACTCTTAAAACATATAATTGACCTGGGAACGTTTCCGCAAGAACTCCAACGGTATGGAGAACAAACCACAGGAAGACTTGAAAAATCCCCAGGTAAAGCCAGGGGATCAAGTATCAGTAAAGATCTGGCAAGAAAAAGGGAGTCCAAACCAGCTGTCCAAGAAATGGACAGGGCCATATCAGGTTGTTCTAGTGACTTCAACTGCTGTAAAAGTGAAGGGTCTATCTGCCTGGGTCCACAATTCTAGAATAAAACCCTATGGCCTACAGGAGGGGGAGACAGAAACTGAGACTCCAAAGCCAGAGGACAGCTATTCCTGTGAACCTGTTGAAGATCTCAGGCTCTTGTTCAAGCAGAACCCCATCAATCCTGCCTCAGATAAGTAAAATGCATCATATGATGTTCTTCCTCTTTCTAATCATATCTCCCTGTATGGCTATTGATCTCTCCCTAAACGAGGCATGCTCACTTGCATACCATACTGCTTCTCATCTCAACCTCAGCAGACCGGGCTGCATCTGCATTAATGACAAAGGTTGGGGGTATGTCCAACCCATCCCAGGGTATCAATATCAAAGGCCCACCCTTCCAGCCGAGCTATGGGCTGTTACTCAGCGCCCCCCATGTGGTCGTAATATGGCCTTTTGGGATAAGGGGGGAAAAAAACTTCATGTCTTGGTACCAGCAACAACTGTCTCTATTTACCCCCTGGATGACATCTGCAATCCCACCTGAGCCCTTATTTTCTCTCATGACTAACATCCCCCAAGCGACCTTCCCTATCTCTCTAAAAAGCCACTCCCTAACAGGGGTGTCAGTGAGAAATCTAGACGACTCACAATGTGGGGTGACTGTCACTGTTGAAACTGATGGGAAAAACCGGGACAGGCCCTGCAGCTGGGAGACCAGCCGACGCCACCCCCGGCCAGCACCCGCCTTGCCCGGCCCAGGGCGCTTCCCGGACGCCGAGCAGCCTGGCGAGGCTGCGGGAGCTCTGGCGGGGGTTGGGGAGGGGGGTGGCTTGAGCAGGGAGGACGTCTCGGTACCCCCCCACCCCCCGCCCCCCACCATCCCGTTCGCTGCTCAGGGTCACGTGGCTCCGGACGAGCGGGGCGTCGGCCCGGGGCCGCGGTCCCCGGAGCCTCCTGCGGGCTTAGGGGCAGCCCAGCCGGGGCCCCAGGCGCACATCCTGCCGGCTGTGCAAACCCCTGGAGTGCCTCAGCCCCGCCCTGTCCCCAAACCGAGGCCGGCCCTACCCCCACGCCACAGGCCCAGCACAGGACCTTCCTGAGAGAGCGGACGAGCGACAGCCAGGCACACGGACAGGCACTCACACGCACCCACGTCAGGTGAGACAGAGGCAGAAAGAGATGAGGGTTCAGAGAGACACCGGAAGACAGCGTGTGGGCAGGGGGGGCTTCGGGCAGGATGCCGGGCAGCTGCAGAGACCACCCGGCCCTGAGCAGCAAACGCGATGGGGGCGGGGGGAGGCTGCCGAGCAGAGGCAGGCCTGCAGAGGCCCAGGTTGGGAGGGCACCTGAGATATCCGCGGTCCGCGCCCCTCCGACCCCAACCACCTGAACGCACGCCCCTCTCCAACGAAAGCTTCTCCGGAGTTTGATCACCTGAATTTCTATCCTTGTGCTCAACTGAGTGATGACAGTATATTGCACAGCTAGGTCATTTCCAAATAAATTAAGCTTAGTGTTTCACAGGACACCCGGACATGAATGCAGAGACCAGCACGGATGCATGGACACCAACCTTGGTAACTGGACAACCAATGGGAAATTACTGTCTGACTCAGGAGAGAGAAAGAAACCCGAACAGATGGAAAAAAATGAACAGAAACACAAACTTTGCAACTCACACCCCAATTCAATTACCGAAAAAAACAACAACACTATAACCATTTTAGAAAATCAATAGACCTCTCCATGACCTTTGGTCCGGTGAGGAATTCTTACACACAACAAAAAAAGCCACCTTTTCCAAATCGAGAATATGTTAGTTCACGCATTGATATTACATTGAAATGTGTAACAAATAAACTTAAAATCATTGATTCACTACATACTTATGAAGGATTTAAAACATAAAATATGTTCTATAGTATTCAGGAAGCACTTGGCACATCTGTAAGTGTATCAGACCCCAAACTGGAACTTAATGGAAGAGTCAGGATAATCTAAAAATGAATCCTTAACTAAAAGGAATACACAGGATTACGTAGATCAAAAAGGTTAAAGAAGAGAAACTAGAAATCAGTCAATAAATGTTTTAGGGGTTAGCCTAGAGTGACTAGCCTCTGCGTTACTTTTTAAATTTTTCTTGTTGGCATCTTCCAAATTTTCCATGCTGAGAATAATACTTTCATTTCACTTTAGAGATTAGTCTCACACTAAAGACAGTAAGAGTGGAATAAGAAATAAGAAATGCTTGGGGGGGGGGAAGAAATGCTTGAACTAAAGGTGGTACTGATGAAATTATTTGCAGGGCAGCCAAGGAGTCACAGATGTAGAGAACAGACTTATGGACACGGGCAGGGGGGAGGAAGGAGAGGGTGAGATGAATGCAGAGGAACATGGAAACATAGTACCATACGTTAAAAGAGATGCCAATGCAATTTGCTGTATGACTCAGGGGACTCAAACAGGGGCTCTGCAACAAGCTAGAGGGGTGGAATGAGGAGGAGGAGACCGGAGAGAGGTTCAGGAGGGAGGAGACATATGTACACCTGTGGCTCATTCACGTTGATGTTCGGCAACAAAATTCTGTAAAGCAACTATCCTTCAATTGAAAGAAAAAGTCATGTTTGGACTTACCAAACAAGGTCTTGTGTACTTATAGCATGGCCTTCTGTTTCGTGCTGCCATCCTTAATTCATTCTTCCATATCATTAAACAGACTAGTCAAGTTTTTGCCAAAAACATCTTGAGCTCCTGCATCATGCCGATCAACTGCCTTCTCTCGATCCAGTATAGAATGGAGATCAAAGAAACCTTTTGTCGTTTCTTCAAGTGATTGAAGCCACTCTATGTGATTTTAAAAAATAAATGTGGATAAGACGGATATGACCAAAGCAATCTAATGAGAATATCTGTGCTTCATTAAAGACTTCTGCAGAGAACTAGTACATTTTTTGTATAGTATCAGAAGAATTTTTTAAATCCACACCAACATTTCTTTCGCCTCCGCTAGCCATCTAGACAAGGAAAACTGATTTTACCAATCAATGTCCCTAGTTCTGCCCACTCACCGATTTTTACCCAATATGTGTTAATCAGGCAGGAGACCCTGGTTCAGTTCCTGGGTCAGGAAGATCTGCTGGAGAAGGGATAGGCTACCCACTCCAGTATTAGTGGGTTTCCCTTGTGGCTCAGTTGGTAAAGAATCATTCCTCTGTACCAAGAGTAGCTCAACTCCTCTCAAAGCAAATACAGGATGGTAGTAACTATGCAGGACAAAGCTGATTCTATATATTTATAGTACTCACTCATGAGCTTGACAGAGGTCCTAGATCTGTTACCACATTTTTTTTTAAGTGATATCTGCATGTGCAGGTGAAAGTGGCTCAGTTCGTGCCTGACTCTTTGCGGCCCTAAGGACTATACAATCCATGAAATTCTCTAGGCCAGAATACTGGTGTGGGTAGCCTATCTCTTCTCCAGGGGATCTTCCCGACCCAGGACTCAAAGCAGGGTCTCCTGCGTTGCAGGCAGATTCTTTAGCAACTGAGCTAGTAGGGCTTCCCTGGTGGCTCAGTAGCTAAAGAATATCTGCATAACTTTCTATCGATTTGGAATTAGCAATCTGTCTGTGAGCAGGGCCGGTCATAAGCAGCTTCTGTGAGAAAACGGAAGCATGTCTGCCTGACTTGCTTCTCTGGGGAGATTTCACTGTTCTTGTGCTAGTGCACATGGCAAGTTTCTAAGTGAGAAAGTAATGGCTACTATCACAGCTGGCCACTGAGGTACTTAATGGCAGAGGCAATCCCAGCTCTGCCAAGCAGTAGCCATCACGAAATCAGCTATTGTCATTGTAGCCAAGATCTGTGAATTTGTGGTGTTATTTGCTGTGTTCTTCAAGAAGATGCCTTCGCCCTGCCAGTAAGACATATTTCCATAACACACAGCCATGCACTCAATCGATGTGCATCCTCCAGTAAAACCCAGCCCCGATGTCTTAGAGGAGCCTCTCTGCCCATTGTCATAAGCCAGTCTAATTTTGTGTGAGACCGTGAAAACTCAGTGTCTTTTTTACGCTTGTGCTTCTGACGGGAGATCTGAGAAGGCACTTCTGAAGGTTTATTCCTACAAGTCGTTGTCATATTTATCGAGTCTTTATTTTATATTTTTTCTTATTTTTTACTTATACCAGTTTCTTGCTACCAACCCGTCTCCCTCCACCCTCGTGCACACACGGTCAGTCATGGAATCCCGTGGACTTCAGCCCGGCAGACTCCTCTACCCATGGATTTTTCCAGGCAAGAATACTGGAGTGGGTTTCCATTTCCTTCTCCATGTGTGGAGTCTTTAAAGATTCCATCACTGAGGTGTTGCTTCTCCACTTGTATATGCCCTTCCTCCCTAAGTGCAGTAGAAGTCATCCCCACTTCCCAACATGTCTGTCTTCCGTCCTCTGCAGTATGTATTGCTTGAGCTCTCCACACCATCAGGATATACTAGAAAATCTTCTGATTGCAGTCTCTTCGGGAGGTTACAAGTGCGTCAAACCTCAGAATTTTACAAAGCACTTTTTACGACCTCAGCTGAAAGGGAAGTCAACACTCAGTGACAGTCACAGGCTTCCATGTCCTGGTGTTGATTATGGGCTGTGCTTTCATAATCATCTTGTTTCCGATACCAACTAAGATGTCACTGAGAAATTTTTTTCTTTCTCATCATTGTATCTTTCATGTTTATTTAGATATATTATGGGTTTTCCTATATATCTTCCCTTAGGGATGAGGGTCTTAAGTCAGTAGAACTTACTACAACTGATTTCCAGTTAGCTGTGTTAGGACAGGAAAAAGAATGACCAGCTGCTGGATTCTTAAGATTATGTATGAAAATATGATTTGTTTTACTGTGTGAAGTCATCCGATTCTAACTTTCTGAAGTAGGCATTCAGAAAAATCAAAAAAAATCGCCTAACTACTAGGCGGTCTCCCATCCAAGTACTGACCAAGACCGACCATGCTCAGTTTCCCAGATCAGAGGAGAGAGGGCACGTTCAGGGTGGTAAGGCCTTAGACCGAGGCGGCTGCCAGGCGCCGCAGGAGCCCCGCGTTGCGCCTCCCTTGCGGTCTGACCTGCCGGTCGGGCATGGGGCTGCAGTTCTCAAGCGGGCACGCTGCACTTGAGCCGCACGACCCGCGACTGGACTCCGGCCAGGCAGAGCCTGCAGCTCGGCGGCCAGCGGAGTGCGCCCCCGCTCCGAACATCGTGAGCCCAGGCCAGCACCAGTTTGGCCCGGCCGGCCGGGGCCTGGCGTGCCTGCAGAACTTGGGGTGGGGGGAGGGGGGGTGGGCAGAGCAGCGAGGACATCTCAGTGCCCCCTCACCCCCTGTCACCCACCATCCCGTTCGCTGCTCAGAGTCAGGTGGCTCCGGAAGAGCGGGGCTTCGGCCTGGTCTGCAGTCCCCAGAGCCTCCTGGGGCTTAGGGGCAGCCCAGCCAGGGCCCCAGGCCCCCATCCTGCCGGCTGCGCAAACCCCCTGGAGCGCCTCAGCCCCGTCTTTTCGCCCTACTGAGGCCCGCCCTGCCCCCACGCCGCGGGCCCAGCACAGGACCTTCCTGGGAGAGCAGACGAGCGACAGCCAGGGACACGGACAGGCACTCGCACACACCCACGCCAGGTGAGACAGAGGCAGAAAGAGTCGAGAGTTCAGAGAGAGACTGGAAGACAGCGTGTGGGCAGGGGGGGCCTCGGGAAGGATGCCGGGCAGCTGCAGAGACCACCCGGCCCTGAGCAGCCAAAGCGATGGGGGCGGGGGGAGGCCACTGAGCAGCGGCGGACCTGGAGAGGCCCAGGGTGGGAGGACACCTGAGATTCCGCGCTCCACGCACCGCCCCCTCCCAACCCCCTGCACGCATGCAACGCCAGGGCGCTCTGACACTAGCTTCTCTGGAGTTTTGTCACTTGAATTTCTCTCCCTCTGCTCAACTGAGTGATGACAGTGTATTGAACAGCTAGGACATTTCCAAATAAATTAAGCTTAGTGTTTCACAGGACACCCGGACATGAATGCAGAGACCAGCACGGATGCATGGACACCAACCTTGGTAACTGGACAACCAATGGGAAATTACTGACTCAGGAGAGAGAAAGAAACCCAAACATATGGAATGAAGTGAACCGAAACACAAACTTTGCAACTCACACCATAATTCAATTACAAACAAAAAAAAAGAAAGAAAACAACACTATAACCATTTTAGAAAAACAATAGACTTCTCCATAACCTTTGGTCGGGTGAGGAGTTCTAGCACACGACAAAATAAGCCACCTTTACAAAATCGTGAATATGTTAGTTCACACATTGACTTTTACATTGAAATGTGTAACAAATAAACTTAAAATCATTGACTCACTACATAAGCATGGAAGTATTTTAAACATAAAATATGTTCTATAGTATTCAGGAAGCCTTGGCACATGTCTCACTGTATGAGACCCAAAACTGTAACTTAGTTGAAGAGTCAGGATAGTCTAAAAATGAATCCCTAACTAAAAGGAATACACAGGATTATTGTAGATAAAAAAGGTTAAAGAAGAGAAACTAGAAATCAGTCAATAAATGTTTTAGGGGTTAGGTTAGAGTGACTAGCCTCTGTGTGACTTTTTAAATTTTTCATGTTTGCATCTTCCAAATTTTCCATGCTGAGAATAATACTTTCATATCAGTTTCAAAATCAGTCTCACACTAAAGACAGTAAGACTGGAATAAGAAATAAGAAATGCTTGGGGGGTAAAAAAAATGCTTGAACTAAAGGTGGTACTGATGAAATTATTTGCAGGGCAGCCAAGGAGACACAGATGTAGAGAACAGACTTATGGACATGGGCAGGTGGGAGGAAGGAGAGGGTCAGATGAATGCAGAGTAACATGAAAATATATTACCATACGTAAAAACAGATGCCAATGAAATTTGCTGTATGACTCAGGGGACTCAAACAGGGGCTCTGCAACAAGCTAGGGGTGGAATGGGGAGGGAAATGGGAGAGAGGTTCAGGAGGGAGGAGACATATGTATACCTGTGGCTCATTCATGCTGATGTTTGGCAACAAAATTCTGTAAAGCAACTATCCTTCAATTGAAAGAAAAAGTCATGTTTGGACTTACCAAACAAGGTCTTGTGTACTTCTAGCATGGACTTCTGTTTCGTGCTGCCCCCCTTAACTCATTCTTCCATATCATTAAACAGACTAGTCAAGTTTTTGCCAAAAATATCTTGAGTTCCTGCATTATGCTGATCCACTGCCTTCTCACGATCCAGTTTAGAATGGAGACCAAAGAAACCTTTTGTCGTGTCTTCAAGTATTTGAGGCCACACTATGTGACTTTTAAAAATAAATATGGATAAGACGGATATGACTAAAGCAATCTAATGACAATATCTGTGCTTCAGGAAAGACTTCTGCAGAGAACTAGTAAATTTTATATATAGTATGAGAAGAATTTTTTAAATGCATGCCAACGTTTATTTCTCCTCCGCTAGCCATCTGGACAAGGAAAACTGAGTTTACCAATCAATGTCCATAGTTATGCTCCCTCACCAATTTTTACACAATATGTGTTACTCAGGCAGGAGACCCTGGTTCAGTTCCTGGGTCAGGAAGATCCGCTGGAGAAGGGATAGGCTACCCACTCCAGTAGTAGTGGGCTTTCCTTGTGGCTCAGTTGGTAAAGAATCATTCCTGTTTCACAAGACTAGCTCAACTCCTCTCAAAGCAAATACAGGATGGTAATAAATATGCAGTACAAAGCTGATTCTGTATATTTATAGTACTCACTCATGAGCTTGACAGAGGTACTAGATCTGTTACCACATTTCTTGTTCTAAGTAATATCCGCATGTACAGATGAAAGTGGCTCAGATCGTGCCTGACTCTTTGCGGCCCCATGGACTATAGAGTCCGTGAATTCTCTAGGCCAGATTACTGGAGTGGGTAGCCTATCCCTTCTCCAGGGGATCTTCCCGACCCAGGACTGAAAGCGGGGTCTCCTGTGTTGCAGGCAGATTCTTTAGCAACTGAGCTAGTAGGGCTTCCCTGGTGGCTCAGTTGCTAAAGAATATCTGCATAACTGTCTATCGATTTGGCATTAGCAATCTGTCTGTGAGCAGGGCCGGTCATAAGCAGCTTCTGTGAGAAAACAGAAGCATGTCTGTCTGACTTGCTTCTCCGTGGAGCTTTCACTGTTCTTGCGCTAGTGCACATGGCAATATTGGGTTCGTTTTCTAAGTGAGAAAGTAATGGCTACTATCACAGCTGGCCACTGAGGTACTTAATGGGAGAGGCGAACCCAGCTCTGCCAAGCAGTAGCCAACAGGAAATCAGCTATTGTCATTGTAGCCAAGTTCCTTGAATTTGTAGTGTTATTTGCTGTGTTCTTCAAGAAGATGCATTCACCCTGCCAGTAAGACATATTTCCAAAACACATAGCCATGAACTCAATCGATGTGCATCCTCCAGTAAAGCCCAGCCCCGATGTCTTAGAGGAGCCTCTCTGCCCATTGTCATAAGCCAGTCTAATTTTGTGTGAGACCGTGAAAACTCAGTGTCTTTTTTACGCTTGTGCTTCTGACGGGAGGTCTGAGTAGGCACTTCTGAAGGTTTATTCCTGCCAGTCGTTGTCATATTTATCGAGTCTTTATTTTATATTTTTTCTTATTTTTTACTTCTACCAGTTTCCTGCTACCAACCCGTCTCCCTCCACCCTCGTGCACACACGATCAGTCATGGTATCCCGTGGACTTCAGCCCACCAGACTCCTCTGTCCATGGATTTTTCCAGCCAAGAATACTGGAGTGGGTTGCCATTTCCTTCTCCATGTATGGAGTCTTTAAATATTCCGTCACTGAGGTGTTGCTTCTCAACTTGTATATGCCCTTTCTCCCTAAGTGCAGTAGAAGTCATCCCCACTTCCCAACATGTCTGTCTTCCGACCTGTGCAGAATGTATTGCTTGAGTTCACCACAGCATCAGGATATTCTAGAAAGCCTTCTGATTGCAGTCTCTTCAGGAGGTTACAAGTGTTAAACCTCAGGATTTTACAAAGCACTTTTACAACCTCAGCTGAAAGGGACGTCGACATTCAGTGAAAGTCACAGGCTTCCATGGCCTGGACTTGATTATGGGCTGTGCTTTCATAATCATCATGTTTCCGATACCAACTAAGATGTCACTGAGAAATTTTTTTCTTTCTCATCATTGTATCTTTCATGTTTATTTAGATATATTATGGGTTTTCCTATATATCTTCCCTTAGGGATGAGGGTCTTAAGTCAGTAGAACTTACTACAACTGATTTCCAGGTAGCTGTGTTAGGACAGGAAAAAGAATGACCAGCTGCTGGATTCTTAAGATTATGTATGAAAATATGATTCGTTTTACTGTGTGAAGTCATCCGATTCTAACTTTCTGAAGTAGGCATTCAGAAAAATAAAAAAAAATCGCCTAACTACTAGGCGGTCTCCCATCCAAGTACTGACCAGGCCCGACCCTGCTCAGTTTCCCAGATCACAGGAGAGAGGGCACGTTCAGGGTGGTATGGCCTTAGACCGAGGCGGCTGCCAGGCGCCCCAGGAGCCCCGCGTTGCTCCTCCCTTGCGGTCTGACCTGCCGGTCGGGCCTGGGGCTGCAGTTCTCCAGCGGTCGCGCGCTGCACTTGAGCCGCACGACCCGCGACTGGACTCTGGCCGGCCAGAGCCTACAGCTCGGCGGCCAGCGGAGGGCGCCCCCGCTCCGCACACCGCGAGCCCAGGCCAGCACCCCTCTGGCACGGCCGGCCGGGGACTAGCGTGCCTGCGGAACCTGGGGTGGGAGGAGGGGTGTTGGGCAGAGCAGCGAGGACATCTCGGTGCCCCCTCACACCCTGTCACCCAACATCCCGTTCGCTGCTCAGGGTCAGGTGGCTCCGGACGAGCAGGGCTTCGGCCCGGGTCCGCGGACCCCGGAGCCTCCTGGGGCTTATGGGCAGCCCAGCTGGGGCCCCAGGCGCCCGTTCTGCCGGCTGCGCAAACCCCCTGGAGGGCCTCAGCCCCGTCTTTTCGCCCTACCGAGGCCCGCCCTGCCCCCATGCCGCGGGCCCAGCACAGGACCTTCCTGGGAGAGCAGACGAGCGACAGCCAGGGACACGGACAGGCACTCGCACGCACCCACGCCAGGTGAGACAGAGGCAGAAAGAGTCGAGGGTTCAGAGAGAGACTGGAAGACAGCGTGTGGGCAGGGGGGGCCTCGGGCAGGATGCCGGGCAGCTGCAGAGACCACCCGGCCCTGAGCAGCCAAAGCGATGGGGGCGAGGGGAAGCCACTGAGCAGCGGTGGACCTGGAGAGGCCCATGGTGGGAGGACACCTGAGACCTCCGCGCTCTGCGCACCGCCCCCTCCCCCCAACCCCCTGCACGCATGCCACGCCGGGGCGCTCTGACACTAGCTTCTCTGGAGTTTTGTCACTTGAATTTCTCTCCCTCTGCTCAACTGAGTGATGACAGTGTATTGAACAGCTAGGTCATTTCCAAATAAATTAAGCTTAGTGTTTCACAGGACACCCGGACATGTATGGAGAGAACAGCACAAATGCATCGACACCAACCTTGGTAACTGGACAACCAATGGGAAATTACTGTCTGACTCAGGAGAGAGAAAGAAACCCGAACAGATGGAATGAAATGAACAGAAACACAAGCTTTTCAACTCACACCCTAATTCAATTACCAGAAAATAAACAACACTATAACCATTTTAGAAAAACTATAGACCTCCTCATGACCTTTGGTCGGGTGAGGAGTTCAAACACAGCAAAAAAAAGCCAACTTTTCCAAGTCGTGAATATGTTAGTTCACACATTGACTTTTACATTGAAATGTGTAACAAATAAACTTAAAATCATTGACTCACTACATAAGCATGGAAGTATTTTAAACATAAAATATATTCTATAGTATTCAGGAAGCAATTTGCACATCTGTAAGTGTATCAGACCCAAAACTGTAACGTAGTGGAAGAGTCAGGATAGTCTAAAAATGAATCCCTAACTAAAAGGAACACACAGGATTACTGTAGATAAAAAAGGTTAAAGAAGAGAAGCTAGAAATCAGTCAATAAATGTCTTAGGGGTTAGCTTAGAGTGACTAGCCTCTGCGTGACTCTTTAAATTTTTCATGTTTGCAGCTTCCAAATTTTCCATGGTGAGAATAATACTTTCGCCTCCAAACCAGAGTGACTTGGGGACACAAAGGTAGAAGTCGATAATTTTCTTTGCCTATGTCTGAATATTTACAGTCAGAGGTAGAAAAGGAGGAGTCTGTCCCTTGTCTAGATGAGGTCAATCCCCAGGTGTGGGATGTCTCCAGCCCTGGTTTAGCCATAAATGTTCCACCAGTAAAGATTTCTCTGAGACCAAATGCTCCCTAGCCCTGGAAAAGACAATATCCCTTAAAACCAGAAGCTCTTGAGGGTCTTAGAATATTAGTTAACAAATACCGAGATACTGGAACTCGAATCAGCTGTGAGTCCCCCTGCAACAGCCCAATCTTGCCCGTTCAAAAACCAGATGGATCTTACCGATTCGTCCAGGATCTAAGAGGTGTTAATGAAGCTGTGGTTCCCATCCACCCCATAGTCCCAAACCCATATACCCTCCTATCCCAAGTCCCAGGAAATGCCAAGTACTTCTCAGTCTTGGACCTTCAAGGTGCTTTCTTTTGCATTTCTCTCCATCCTGAATCCCAAAAACTCTTTGCTTTTGAGTGGCGGGACTTGGAATCAAGAGAGAACATACAACTCTCGACTGGACTCGACTACCCCAAGGGTTTAGGGACAGCCCTCATATCTTCGGGACTTCCTCGGGGAGAGAACTAAGGGAATTAACTTTAACAAACAGTAGTCTAATACAGTATGTGGATGACTTGCTCATAGCTAGGCCAGATTTTACCAGCTCTCAAATGGACACTATTTAAAATGCTAACTTTCCTGTATGAAAAGGGTTATCGAGTATCCCCCAAGTAGGCTCAGATTAGCTTAACCCAAGTAAAATACCTTGGATTTATAATTACGGAGAGAAAAAGAATGCCTGACCCCGAGGGGAGATCCCTCATCTTAAATACCCCGTACCCCCAAACAAAACAACAGCTTAGGGGATTTTTAGGAAGGACCGGGTTTTGCAGGATCTGGATTCCTAATTATGGCAATCTGGCCAGACCCCTATATGAAAATTTAAGGGGGAAAGAGGAAGAGCCACTCGACTGGCATGAGACCTGCAAGGTGGCATTTAATGCCCTAAAGGAGTCCATCACTACAGCCCCAGCTTTAGGCCTCCCCAACCTGGAGAAACCTTTTAGACTGTATGTTTCTGGAAGGACAGGAACTGCTCTTGGGGTGTTAGGGCAGATGATGGGGCCCGTATTACAACCTGTGGCTTATCTCTCAAAATAACTAGGTGAGGTGGCCAGAGGGTGGCCCACTTGCCTCCGGGCAGTAGCAGCCACCGCTCTTATGGTTAAGGAGACATCTCAGCTGACCCTGGGTCAGCCCACCACAGTGTATACGCCACACCGGGTGGAAGCAGTCTTGGAAACGAAAGGGGACAGGTAGATGACAGGGGGAAGGATCACCCAATACCAAGCCCTCCTCCTTGACACTCCAGAAATAAAGTTGAGGGTCTGCCAGACTTTAAATCCAGCAACCTTACTGCCAGATCCCCCTACCTCCCCTCTGGATCACCAATGCATACAAATCACAGACGAGTTATACTCTTCTCGCCGGGACCTATCAGAGACACATTTATCTGTCCCAGAGGAAAACTGGCACACAGATGGCAGCAGTTTTGTAGAAAAGGAAGAGAGGAAAGCAGGATATGCTGTAGCGAGCCTGGAAGAAACTAAGGAAAGTGGGTCTCTTCCCCCAGACACCTCAGCCCAGAAAGCTGAACTTTTTGCCCTGACAAGAGCTTTGGAGTTAGGAGAAGGAAAGAGGATTAATGTGTGTATGGACTCTAAGTATGCTTTCCTCATTCTGCATGCCCGTGCAGCAATTTGGAAAGAAAGAGGGATGCTCAGTGCCCGAAGCTCTGCTATTAAACACAAAGAGCTCATTCTCAGGCTCCTGGAGGCAGTCAAACTTCCTGCAAAATTAGCTCTCATCCACTGCAAGAGTCACCAAAAGGGGCAAGAAAAAGAGGCTCAGGGAAATAGGAAAGCTGATCAAGAGGCAGGACGAGCTGCCGGGGAAGCTACCTCTGCCACTGCTATCTGCCCCCTTTTCCCCAAGGAAACCCTGACTCCAGATTTTACCCCAGGGGGACATTCCCGATATGCTGAGCGGGGCTGGGAGATTGGGTCACATGGGTGGTTTCAGCCTGATCAGGCCCAAATAATACTCCCTGATTCTCAGGTTTAAAACATTACTAACTCCTTACATAAGAGCGCCCATTTTGGAAAAGATAATCTAGAAATCTTGCTTAAGCCTATTCTCTCCCATCCGCAGATAGCTAAGGTTTTTAAACAGGTCACACAAAATTGTGACACCTGTCTAAAAAATAACCCAAAAACCAGACCTCCTCTAATTACACCTGTCCAACATCGTGGATCATACCCAGGAGCGGACTGGCAAGTAGAATTTACAGCCATGCCCAAGACCCAAGGTTTTTCTTACTTGCTAGTCTTTATTGACACATTCACTGGATGGATCGAAGCGTTCCCTACTGAGACGGAGAGAGCTACAGAAGTCTGTAAAGCTCTGCTGAAGGAAATAGTGCCTAGGTTTGGGCTGCCTCGGTCACTTCAGAGTGACAACGGGCCCTCACTTACAGCCACGATACCCCAGAACATAGCCGCATGCTTAGGCATATAATACCAGCTCCGCTCATCCTGGAGGCCTCAAGCTTCAGGAAAGGTAGAGAGAGCCAACCAGACTCTTAAAAGGGCTGTGGCTAAGCTATGTCAGAAAGACATAATAAGTGGACACATATGCTGCCCATAGCCCTCATGAGGATACGGACATCCCCCAAACGGCCACTATTGTTAAGTCCTTATGAAATGATGTATGGACGACCATCCTTTACTTCTGATTTGTTTCTTGACGAGGATGCCAATACACTCTTAAAACATATAATTGACCTGGGAAGGTTTCAGCAAGAACTCCAACGGTATGGAGAACAAACCACAGGAAGACTTGAAAAATCCCCAGGTAAAGCCAGGGTATCAAGTATCAGTAAAGACCTGGCAAGAAAAAGGGAGTCCAAACCAGCTGTCCGAGAAATGGACAGGGCCATATCAGGTTGTTCTAGTGACTTCAACTGCTGTAAAAGTGAAGGGTCTATCTGCCTGGGTCCACAATTCTAGAATAAAACCCTATGGCCTACAGGAGGGGGAGACAGAAACTGAGACTCCAAAGCCAGAGGACAGCTATTCCTGTGAACCTGTTGAAGATCTCATGCTCTTGTTCAAGCAGAACCCCATCAATCCTGCCTCAGATAAGTAAAATGCATCATATGATGTTCTTCCTCTTTCTAATCATATCTCCCTGTATGGCTATTGATCTCTCCCTAAACGAGGCATGTTCACTTGCAAACCACACTGCTTCTCAACTCAACCTAAGCAGCCCGGGCTGCATCTGCATTAATGACAAAGTTTGGGGGTATGTCCAACCCATCCCAGGGTATCAATATCAAAGGCCCACATTTCCAGCCGAGCTATGGGCCGTTACTCAGTGCCCCCATGTGGTCGTAATATGGCCTTTTGGGGAAAGGGGGAAAAAAAACTTCATGTCTTGGTACCAGCAACAACTGTCTCTATTTACCCCCTGGATGACATCTGCAATCCCACCTGAGCCCTTATTTTCTCTCATGACTAACATCCCCCAAGTGACCTTCCCTATCTCTCTAAAAAGCCACTCCCTAACAGGGGTGTCAGTGAGAAATCTAGACGACTCACAATGTGGGGTGACCGTCACTGTTGAAACTGATGGGAAAAACCGGGACAGGCCCTGCAGCTGGGAGATCAGCCGACGCCACCCCCGACCAGCACGCGCCTGGCCCGGCCCGGGGCGCTTCCCGGACCCCGAGCGGCCTGGCGAGGCTGCGGGATCTCTGGCGGGGGTTGGGGAGGGGTGTGGCTTGAGCGGGGAGGACGTCTCGGTGGCCCCCCCTGCGCCCTCCACCATCCCATTTGCTGCTCAGGGTCACGTGGCTCCGGACGAGCGGGGCGTCGGCCCGGGGCCGCGGTCCCCGGAGCCTCCTGCGGGCTTAGGGGCAGCCCAGCCGGGGCCCCAGGCGCCCATCCTGCCGTCTGTGCAAACCCCCTGGAGTGCCTCAGCCCCTCCCTGTCCCCAAACCGAGGCCCGCCCTGCCCCCACGCCACGGGCCCAGCACAGGACCTTCCTGAGAGAGCGGACGAGTGACAGCCAGGCACACGGACAGTCACTCGCACGCACCCAAGCCAGGTGAGACAGAGGCAGAAAGAGTCGAGGGTTCAGAAAGAGACTGGAAGACAGCGTGTGGGCAGGGGGGCCTCAGGCCGGAACGCCGGGCAGCTGCAGAGACCACCCGGCCCTGAGCAGCCAAAGCGATGGGGGCGGGGGGATGTCACTGAGCAGCAGCGAGCCTGGAGAGGCCCAGGGTGGGAGGACACCTGAGATCTCCGCGCTCCGCTCCCCGCCCCCCTCCCCCCAACCCCCTGCACGCATGCCACACCTGGGAGCTCTGACACTAGCTTCTCCGGAATTTGGTCACCTGAATTTCTATCCTTGTGCTCAAATGAGTGATGACAGTGTATTGAACAGCTAGGTCATTTCCAAATAAATTAAGCTTAGTGTTTCACAGTACACCCGGACATGAATGCAGAGACCAGCACGGATGCATGGACACCAACCTTGGTAACTGGACAACCAATGGGAAATTACTGTCTGACTCAGGAGAGAGAAAGAAACCCAAACAGATGGAATGAAATGAACAGAAACACAAACTTTGCAACACACACCCTAATACAATTACAAAAAAAAAATCAATATAACCATTTTAGAAAAACAATATACCTCTCCATGACCTTTGGTCGGGTGAGGAGTTCTAGCACACGACAAAAAAGCCACCTTTTCCAAATCGTGAATATGTTAGTTCACACATTGACTTTTACATTGAAATGTGTAACAAATAAACTTAAAATCATTGACTCACTACATAAGCATGGAAGTATTTTAAACATAAAATATGTTCTATAGTATTCAGGAAGCATTTGGCACATGTCTCACTGTATCAGACCCAAGACTGGAATTTAGTTGAAGAGTCAGGATAGTCTAAAAATGAATCCCTAACTAAAAGGAATACACAGGATTATTGTAGATAAAAAAGGTAAAAGAATAGAAACTAGAAATCAGTCAATAAATGTTTGAGGGGTTAGCTTATAGTGACTTGCCTCTGCGTGAATTTTTAAATTTTTCATGTTTGCATCTTCCAAATTTTCCATGGTGAGAATAATACTTTGATATCAGCTTGGAAATTAGTCTCACACTAAAGAGAGTAAGACTGGAATAAGAAATAAGAAATGTTTGGTGGAAAAAAAAAATGCTTGAACTAAATGTGGTACTGATGAAATTATTTGCAGGGCAGCCAAGGAGTCACAGATGTAGAGAACAGACTTATGGACATTGGTATGGGGGAGGAAGGAGAGGGTGAGATGAATGCAGAGTAACATGAAAATATATTACCATACGTAAAAACAGATGCCAATGAAATTTGCTGTATGACTCAGGGGACTAAAACCGGGGCTCTGCAACAAGCTAGGGGTGGATTGGGGAGGGAAATGGGAGAGAGGTTCAGGAGGGAGGAAACATATGTATACCTGTGGCTCATTCATGCTGATGTTTGGCAACAAAATTCTGTAAAGCAACTATCTTTCAATTGAAAGAAAAAGTCATGTTTGGACTTACCAAACAAGGTCTTGTGTACTTCTAGCATGGCCTTCTGTTTCGTGCTGCCACCCTTAACTCATTCTTCCATATCATTAAACAGACTAGTCAAGTTTTTGCCAAAAATATCTTGAGCTCCTGCATTATGCTGATCCACTGCCTTCTCACGATCCAGTTTAGAATGGAGACCAAAGAAACCTTTTGTCGTGTCTTCAAGTATTTGAGGCCACACTATGTGACTTTTAAAAATAAATGTGGATAAGACGGATATGACCAAAGCATTCTAATGACAATATCTGTGCTGTATTAAAGACTTCTGCAGAGAACTAGTAAATTTTATATATAGTATCAGAAGAATTTTTTAAATGCATGCCAACGTTTATTTCTCCTCCGCTAGCCATCTGGACAAGGAAAACTGAGTTTACCAATCAATGACCATAGTTATGCTCTCTCACCGATTTTTACCCAATATGTGTTACTCAGGCAGGAGACCCTGGTTCAGTTCCTGGGTCAGGAAGATCCGCTGGAGAAGGGATAGGCTACCCACTCCAGTATTAGTGGGCTTTCCTTGTGGCTCAGTTGGTAAAGAATCATTCCTCTTTCACAAGACTAGCTCAACTCCTCTCAAAGCAAATACAGGATGGTAATAACTATGCAGTACAAGTTGATTCTGTATATTTATAGTACTCACTCGTGAGCTTGACAGAGGTACTAGATCTGTTACCACATTTCTTTTTCTAAGTAATATCCGCATGTGCAGGTGAAAGTGGCTCAGTTCGTGCCTGACACTTTGCGGCCCCAAGGACTATAGAGTCCGTGGAATTCTCTAGGCCAGAATACTGGAGTGGGTAGCCTATCCCTTCTCCAGGGGATCTTCCCGACCCAGGACTGAAAGCAGGGTCTCCTGCGTTGCAGGCAGATTCTTTAGCAACTGAGCTAGTAGGGCTTCCCTGGTGGCTCAATTGCTAAATAATATCTGCATAACTGTCTATCGATTTGGCATTAGCAATCTGTCTGTGAGCAGGGCCGGTCATAAGCAGCTTCTGTGAGAAAACAGAAGCATGTCTTTCTGACTTGCTTCTCCGCGGAGCTTTCAATGTTCTTGCGCTAGTGCACATGGCAAGTATTAGGTTCGGTTTCTAAGTGAGAAACTAATGGCTACATTCACAGCTGGCCACTGAGGTACTTAATGGGAGAGGCGAACCCAGCTCTGCCAAGCAGTAGCCGACATGAAATCAGCTAATTTCATTGTAGCCAAGTTCCTTGAATTTGTAGTGTTATTTGCTGTGTTCTTCAAGAAGACGCCTTCGCCCAGCCAGTAAGACATATTTCCATAACACACAGCCATGCACTCAATCGATGTGCATCCTCCAGTAAAGCCCAGCCCCGATGTCTTAGAGGAGCCTCTCTGCCCATTGTCATAAGCCAGTCTAATTTTGTGTGAGACCGTGAAAACTCAGTGTCTTTATTACGCTTGTGATTCTGATGGGAGGTCTGAGAAGGCACTTCTGAAGGTTTATTCCTACCAGTCATTGTCATATTTATCGAGACTTTATTTTATATTTTTTCTTATTTTTTACTTCTACCAGTTTCTTGCTACCAACCCGTCTCCCTCCACCCTCGTGCACACACGATCAGTCATGGAATCCCGTGGACTTCAGCCCGCCAGACTCCTCTGTCCATGGATTTTTCCAGGCAAGAATACTGGAGTGGGTTGCCATTTCCTTCTCCATGTATGGAGTCTTTAAAGATTCCGTCACTGAGGTGTTGCTTCTCCACTTGTACATGCCCTTTCTCCCTAAGTGCAGTAGAAGTCATCCCCACTTCCCAACATGTCTGTCTTCCGACCTCTGCAGAATGTATTGCTTGAGCTCACCACAGCGTCAGGATATTCTAGAAACCCTTCTGATTGCAGTCTCTTCAGGAGGTTACAAGTGCTTCAAACCTCAGGATTTTACAAAGCACTTTTTACAGCCTCAGCTGAAAGGGAAGCCAACACTCAGTGAAAGTCACAGGCTTCCATGGCCTGGACTTGATTATGGGTTGTGCTTTCATAATCATCGTGTTTCATATACCAACTAAGATGTCACTGAGAATTTTTTTTTTCTCATCGTTCTATCTTTCATGTTTATTTAGATATACTATGGGTTTTCCTATATACCTTCCGTTAGGGATGAGGGTCTTAAGTCAGTAGAACTTACTGCAGCTGACTTCCAGTTAGCTGTGTTAGGACAGGAAAAAGAATGACCAGCTGCTGGATTCTTAAGATTATGTACGAAAACTTTTTTCATTTTCCTGTGTGCAGTCATCCAATTCTAACTTTCTGCAGTAGGCATTCAGAAAAATCAAAAAACCGCCTAACGGGTTAGGCGGTCTCCCATGCGAGTACTGACCAGGCCCGGCCCTACTCAATTTCCCAGATCAGAGGAGATAGGGCACGTTCAGGGTGCTAAGGCCTTAGACCGAGGCGGCTGTCAGGCCCCCAAGAGCTCCGCTTTGAGCCTCCCTTGCGTTCTGACCTGCCCTTCGGGCCTAGGGCCACAGCTCTCGACCTGGCGCGCGCTGCACTTGTGCTGCACGAACCGCGACTGCACTCCGACCAACCAGAGCCGGCAGCTCGGGGGCCAGCGGAGGGCGCCATGGACCCGCACACCACCAGCCCCGGCCAGCACCCGTCTGACCCGTCCAGGGCCTGGCGTGCCTGCGGGACCTGGGGTGGGGGGAGGGGGTTGGGTAGAGCAGCGAGGACGTCTCGGTGCCCCCTCATCCCCTGCCCCCCACCATCCCGTTCGCTGCTCAGGGTGACATGGCTCCGGACGAGCGGGTTTTCGGCTCGGGGCCACGGTCCCTGGAGCCTCCTGCGGGCTTAGAGGCAGCCCAGCCGGGGCCCCAGGCGCACATCCTGCCCGCTGCCCAACCCCCTGGAGCGCCTCAGCCCCGCCTTTTCGCACGACCGTGACCCGCCCTGCCCCCACTCTGCCGACCCAGTACAAGTCTTTCCTGAGAGAGCAGAGGAGCGAAAGCCAGGCACACGGACAGGCACTCGCACGCACCCACGCCAGGTGAGACAGAGGCAGAAAGAGACGAGGGTTAAGAGAGAGACTCGAAGACAGCTTGTGGGCAGCGGGGGACTCGGGCAGCATGCCGGGCAGCTGCAGAGGCCACCCGGCCCTGAGCAGCGAATGCGATGGGGGCAGGGGGAAGCTGCTGAGTAGTGGCGGGCCTGGAGAGGCCCAGGGTGAGAGGACACCTGAGATCTCCGCGCCCCGCGCCCCGCCCCCCTCCCCCCAACCCCCTGCACGCATGCCACGCCAGGGCGCTCTGACACTAGCTTCTCTGGAGTTTTGTCACTTGAATTTCTCTCCCTCTGCTCAACTGAGTGATGACAGTGTATTGAACAGCTAGGTCATTTCCAAATAAATTAAGCTTAGTGTTTCACAGGACACCCGGACATGAATGCAGAGACCAGTACGGATGCATGGACACCAACCTTGGTAACTGGACAACCAATGGGAAATTACTGTCTGACTCAGGAGAGAGAAAGAAACCCGAACAGATGGAATGAAATGAACAGAAACACAAACTTTGCAACTCACACCCTAATTCAATTACAAAAAAAAAAACCAACAACACTATAACCATTTTAGAAAAACAATAGAACTCTCCATGACCTTTGGTCGGGTGAGGAGTTCTAGCACAGGACAAAATAAGCCACCTTTTCCAAATCGTGAATATATTAATTCACACATTGACTTTTACATTGAAATGTGTAACAAATAAACTTAAAATCATTGACTCACTACATAAGCATGGAAGTATTTTAAACATAAAATATGTTCTATAGTATTCAGGAAGCATTTGGCACATGTCTCACTGTGTGAGACCCAAAACTGGAACTTAGTTGAAGAGTCAGGATAGTCTAAAAATGAATCCCTAACTAAAAGGAATACACAGGATTATTGTAGATAAAAAAGGTTAAAGAAGAGAAACTAGAAATCAGTCAATAAATGTTTTAGGGGTTAGCTTAGAGTGACTAGCCTCTGCGTGACTTTTTAAATTTTTCATGTTTGCATCTTCCAAATTTTCGATGGTGAGAAGAGTACTTTCATATCAGTTTCAAAATCAGTCTCACACTAAAGACAGTAAGACTGGAATATGAAATAAGAAATGCTTGGGGGGAAAAAAATGCTTGAACTAAAGGTGGTACTGATGAAATTATTTGCAGGGCAGCCAAGGAGACACAGATGTAGAGAACAGACTTATGGACATGGGCAAGGGGAGGAAGGAGAGGGTGAGATGAATGCAGAGTAACATGAAAATATATTACCATAGGTAAAAACAGATGCTAATGAAATTTGCTGTATGACCCAGGGGACTCAAACAGGGGCTCTGCAACAAGCTAGGGGTGGAATGGGGAGGGAAATGGGAGAGAGGTTCAGGAGGGAGGAGACATATGTATACCTGTGGCTTATTCATGCTGATGTTTGACAACAAAATTCTGTAAAGCAACTTTCCTTCAATTGAAAGAATAAGTCATGTTTGGACTTACAAAACAAGGTCTTGTGTAATTCTAGCATGGCCTTCTGTTTCGTGCTGCCACCCTTAACTCATTCTTCCATATCATTAAACAGACTAGTCAAGTTTTTGCCAAAAATATCTTGAGCTCCTGCATTATGCTGATCCACTGCCTTCTCACGATCCAGTTTAGAATGGAGACCAAAGAAACCTTTTGTCATGTCTTCAAGTATTTGAGGCCACACTATGTGACTGTTAAAAATAAATGTGGATAAGACGGATATGACCAAAGCAATCTAATGACAATATCTGTGCTTCATTAAAGACTTCTGCAGAGAACTAGTATATTTTATATATAGTATCAGAAGAATTTTTTAAATGCATGCCAACCTTTATTTCTCCTCCGCTAGCCATCTGGACAAGGAAAACTGAGTTTTCCAATCAATGTCCATAGTTATGCTCCCTCACCGATTTTTACCCAATATGTGTTACTCAGGCAGGAGACCCTGGTTCAGTTCCTGGGTAAGGAAGAACCGCTGGAGAAGGGATTGGCTACCCACTCCAGTATTAGTGGGCTTTCCTTGTGGCTCAGTTGGTAAAGAATCATTCATCTTTCACAAGAGTAGCTCAACTCCTCTCAAAGCAAATACAGGATGGAAATAACTATGCAGGACAAAGCTGATTCTGTGTATTTATAGTACTCACTCTTGAGCTTGACAGAGGTGCTAGATCTGTTACCACATTTCTTTTTCTAAGTAATATCCGCATGTGCAGGTGAAAGTGGCTCAGTTCGTGCCTGACTCTTTGTGGCCCCATGGACTATAGAGTCCGTGGAATTCTCTAGGCCAGAATACTGGAGTGGGTAGCCTATCCCTTCTCCAGGGGATCTTCCCAACCCAGGACTGAAAGCAGGGTCTCCTGCGTTGCAGGCAGATTCTTTACCAACTGAGCTAGTAGGGCTTCCCTGGTCGCTCAGTTGCTAAAGAATATCTGCATAACTGTCTATCGATTTGGCATTAGCAATCTGTCTGTGAGCAGGGCCGGTCATAAGCAGCTTCTGTGAGAAAACAGAAGCATGTCTGTCTGACTTGCTTCTCCGCGGAGCTTTCACTGTTCTTGCGCTAGTGCACATGGCAAGTATTAGGTTCGGTTTCTAAGTGAGAAACTAATGGCTACATTCACAGCTGGCCACTGAGTTACTTAATGGGAGAGGCGAACCCAGCTCTGCCAAGCAGTAGCCAACATGAAATCAGCTATTGTCATTGTAGCCAAGTTCCTTGAATTTGTAGTGTTATTTGCTGTGCTCTTCAAGAAGACGCCTTCGCCCAGCCAGTAAGACATATTTCCATAACACACAGCCATGCACTCAATCGATGTGCATCCTCCAGTAAAGCCCAGCCCCGATGTCTTAGAGGAGCCTCTCTGCCCATTGTCATAAGCCAGTCTAATTTTGTGTGAGACCGTGAAAACTCAGTGTCTTTATTACGCTTGTGCTTTTGACGGGAGGTCTGAGAAGGCACTCCTGAAGGTTTATTCCTACCAGTCGTTGTCATATTTATCGAGTCTTTATTTTATATTTTTTCTTATTTTTTACTTCTACCAGTTTCTTGCTACCAACCCGTCTCCCTCCACCCTTGTGCACACACGATCAGTCATGGAATCCCGTGGACTTCAGCCCGCCAGGGTCCTCTGTCCATGGATTTTTCCAGCCAAGAATACTGGAGTGGGTTGCCATTTCCTTCTCCATGTATGGAGTCTTTAAAGATTCCGTCACTGTGGTGATGCTTCTCCACTTGTACATGCCCTTCCTCCCTAAGTGCAGTAGAAGTCATCCCCACTTCCCAACATGTCTGTCGTCCGACCTCTGCAGAATGTATTGCATGAGCTCACCACAGCGTCAGGATATTCTAGAAAGCCTTCTGATTGCAGTCTCTTCAGGAGGTTACAAGTGCTTCAAACCTCAGGATTTTACAAAGCACTTTTTACAACCTCAGCTGAAAGGGAAGTCAACACTCAGTGAAAGTCACAGGCTTCCATGGCCTGGACTTGATTATGGGTTGTGCTTTCATAATCATCGTGTTTCATGTACCAACTAAGATATCACTGAGAATTTTTTTTTTTTCTCATCGTTCTATCTTTCATGTTTATTTAGATATACTATGGGTTTTCCTATATACCTTCCGTTAGGAATGAGGGTCTTAAGTCAGTAGAACTTACTGCAACTGACTTCCAGTTAGCTGTGTTAGGACAGGAAAAAGAATGACCAGCTGCTGGATTCTTAAGTTTATGTACGAACAAATTATTCGTTTTCCTGTGTGCAGTCATCCAATTCTAACTTTCTGAAGTAGGCATTCAGAAAAATCACAAAACCGCCTAACTACTAGGCGGTCTCCCATGCAAGTACTGACCAGGCTCGGCCCTACTCAATTTCCCAGATCAGAGGAGATAGGGCACGTTCAGGGTGCTATGGCCTTAGACCGAGGCGGCTGTCAGGCCCCCCAAGAGCTCCGCGCGGCGCCTCCCATGCATTCTGACATGCCCTTCGGGCCTGGGGCCACAGCTCTCGACCTGGCGCGTGCTGCACTTGAGCCGCACGACCCGCGACTGGACTCCGACCAACCAGGGCCGGCAGCTCGGGGGCCAGCGGAGGGTGCCACGGCCCCGCACACCGCCAGCCCCGGCCAGCACCCGTCTGGCCCGGCCAGGGCCTGGCATGCCTGCGGGACCTGGGGTGGGGGGTGGGGGGGTGGGTAGAGCAGCGAGGACGTCTCGGTGCCCCCTCACCCCCTGCCCCCCACCATCCTTTTCGCTGCTCAGGGTCACGTGGCTCCGGACGGGTGGGGCTTCGGCCCGGGTCCCCGGGCCCCGGAGCCTCCTGCGGGCTTAGAGGCAGCCCAGCCGGGTCCCCAGCCGCACATCCTGCCCGCTGCGCAAGCCCCCTGGAGCACATCAGCCCCGCCTTTTTGCCCTACCGAGACCCGCCCTGCCCCCACGCTGCCGGCCCAGTACAAGTCTTTCCTGAGAGAGCAGAGGAGCGAAAGCCAGGCACACGGACAGGCACTCGCACGCACCCACGCCAGGTGAGACAGAGGCAGAGAGAGACGAGGGTTCAGAGAGAGACTGGAAGACAGCGTGTGGGCAGGGGGGGCCTCGGGCAGGATGCCGGGCAGCTGCAGAGACCACCCGGCCCTGAGCAGCCAAAGCGATGGGGGCGGGGGGATGCCACTGAGCAGCGGCGAGCCTGGAGAGGCCCAGGGTAGGAGGACACCTGAGATCTCCGTGCTCCGCGCCCCGCCCCCCTCCCCCCAACCCCCTGCACGCATGACACGCCGGGGCGCTGTGACACTAGCTTCCCTGGAGTTTTGTCACTTGAATTTCTCTCCCTCTGCTCAACTGAGTGATGACAGTGTATTGAACAGCTAGGTCATTTCCAAATATATTAAGCTTAGTGTTTCACAGGACACCCGGACATGTATGGAGAGACCAGCACGGATGCATGGACACCAACCTTGGTAACTGGACAACCAATGGGAAATTACTGTCTGACTCAGGAGAGAGAAAGAAACCCGAACAGATGGAATGAAATGAACAGAAACACAGGCTTTGCAACTCACACCCTAATTCAATTACCAGAAAATAAACAACACTATAACCATTTTAGAAAAACAATAGACCTCTCCATGACCTTTGGTCGGGTGAGGAGTTCAAACACACAGCAAAAAAAAGCCAACTTTTCCAAGTCGTGAATATGTTAGTTCACACATTGACTTTTACATTGAAATGTGTAACAAATAAACTTAAAATCATTGACTCACTACATAAGTATGGAAGTATTTTAAACATAAAATATGTTCTATAGTGTTCAGGAAGCACTTGGCACATCTGTAAGTGTATCAGACCCAAAACTGGAACGTAGTGGAAGAGTCAGGATAATCTAAAAATGAATCCCTAACTAAAAGGAACACACAGGATTACTGTAGATAAAAAAGGTTAAAGAAGAGAAGCTAGAAATCAGTCAATAAATGTCTTTGGGGTTAGCTTAGAGTGACTAGCCTCTGCGTGACTCTTTAAATTTTTCATGTTTGCAGCTTCCAAATTTTCCATGGTGAGAATAATACTTTCGCCTCCAAACCAGAGTGACTTGGGGACACAAAGGTAGAAGTCGATAATTTTCTTTGCCTATGTCTGAATATTTACAGTCAGAGGTAGAAAAGGAGGAGTCTGTCCCTTGTCTAGATGAGGTCAATCCCCAGGTGTGGGATGTCTCCAGCCCTGGTTTAGCCATAAATATTCCACCAGTAAAGATTTCTCTGAGACCAAATGCTCCCTAGCCCTGGAAAAGACAATATCCCTTAAAACCAGACGCTCTTGAGGGTCTTAGACCATTAGTTAACAAATACCGAGATACTGGAACTCGAATCAGCTGTGAGTCCCCCTGCAACACCCCAATCTTGCCCGTTCTAAAACCAGATGGATCTTACCGATTCATCCAGGATCTAAGAGCTGTTAATGAAGCTGTGGTTCCCATCCACCCCATAGTCCCAAACCCATATACCCTCCTATCCCAAGTCCCAGGAAATGCCAAGTACTTCTCAGTCTTGGACCTTCAAAGTGCTTTCTTTTGCATTCCTCTCCATCCTGAATCCCAAAAACTCTTTGCTTTTGAGTGGCGGGACTTGGAAACAAGAGAGACCATACAACTCTCGACTGGACTCGACTACCCCAAGGGTTTAGGGACAGCCCTCATATCTTCGGGACTTCCTCGGGGAGAGAACTAAGGGAATTAACTTTAACAAACAGTAGTCTAATACAGTATGTGGATGACTTGCTCATAGCTAGGCCAGATTTTACCAGCTGTCAAATGGACACTATTTAAAACGCTAACTTTCCTGTATGAAAAGGGTTATCGAGTATCCCCCAAGTAGGCTCAGATTAGCTTAACCCAAGTAAAATACCTTGGATTTATAATTACGGAGAGGAAAAGAATGCCTGACCCCGAGGGGAGATCCCCCATCTTAAATACACCGTACCCCCAAACAAAACAACAGCTTAGGGGATTTTTAGGAAGGACCGGGTTTTGCAGGATCTGGATTCCTAATTATGGCAATCTGGCCAGACCCCTATATGAGAATTTAAGGGGGAAAGAGGAAGAGCCACTCGACTGGCATGAGACCTGCAAGGTGGCATTTAATGCCCTAAAGGAGTCCATCACTACAGCCCCAGCTTTAGGCCTCCCCAACCTGGAGAAGCCTTTTAGTCTCTATGTTTCTGGAAGGACAGGAAATGTTCTTGGGGTGTTAGGGCAGATGATGGGGCCCGTATTACAACCTGTGGCTTATCTCTCAAAATAACTAGATGAGGTGGCCAGAGGGTGGCCCACTTGCCTCCGGGCAGTAGCAGCCACCGCTCTTATGGTTAAGGAGGCATCTAAGCTGACCCTGGGTCAGCCCACCACAGTTTATATGCCTCACCGGGTGCAAGCAGTCTTGGAAACGAAAGGGGACTGGTGGATGACAGGGGGAAGGATCACCCAATACCAAGCCCTCCTCCTTGACACTCCAGAAATAAAGTTGAGGGTCTGCCAGACTTTCAATCCAGCAACCTTACTGCCAGATCACCCACTTTCCCTCTGGATCACCAATGCATACAAATCACAGACGAGTTATACTCTTCTCACCGGGACCTATCAGAGACACCTTTATCTGACCCAGAGCAAAACTGGTACACATATGGCAGCAGTTTTGTAGAAAATGGAGAGAGGAAAGCAGGATATGGTGTAGCGAGCCTGGAAGAAACTAAGGAAAGTGGGTCTCTTCCCCCAGACACCTCAGCCCAGAAAGCTGAACTTTTTCCCTGACAAGAGCTTTGGAGTTAGGCGAAGGAAAGAAGATAAGTGTGTTTATGGACTCTAAGTATGCTTTCCTCATTCTGCATGCCCATGCAGCAGTTTGGAAAGAAAGAGAGATGCTCAGTGCCCGAAGATCTCCTATTGAACACAAAGAGCTCATTCTCAGGCTCCTGGAGGCAGTCAAACTTCCTGCAAAATTAGCTGTCATCCACTGCAAGAGTCACCAAAAGGGGCAAGAAAAAGAGGCTCAGGGAAATAGGAAAGCTGATCAAGAGGCAGGACGAGCTGCCGGGGAAGCTACCTCTGCCACTGCTATCTGCCCCCTTTTCCCCAAGGAAACCCTGACTCCAGATTTTACCCCAGGGGGACATTCCCGATATGCTGAGCAGAGCTGGGAGATTGGGTCCCATGGGTGGTTTCAGCCTGATCAGGCCCAAATAATACTCCCTGATTCTCAGATTTAAAAAATTACTAACACGTTACATAAGAGCACCCATTTTGGAAGAGATAATCTAGAAATCTTGCTTAAGTCTATTCTCTACCATCCCCAGTTAGCTAAGGTTGTTAAACAGGTCACACAAAATGGTGACACCTGTCTAAAAAATAACCCAAATACCAGACCTCCTCTAATTACACCTGTCCAACATCGGGGATCATACCCAGGAGCGGACTGGCAAGTAGAATTTACAGCCATGCCAAAGACCCAAGGGTTTTCTTATTTGCTAGTCTTTATTGACACATTCACAGGATGGATCAAAGCGTTCCCTACTGAGACAGAGAGAGCTAGAGAAGTCTGTAAAGCTCAGCTGAAGGAGATAGTGCCTAGGTGTGTGCTGCCTCGGTCACTTCAGAGTGACAATGCGCCCTCATTTACAGCCACGATATCCCAGAACCTAGCCGCATGCTTAGGCATAAAATACCGGCTCCGCTCATCCTGGATGCCTCAAGCTTCAGGAAATGTAGAGAGAGCCAACCAGACTCTTCAAAGGGCTCTGGCTAAGCTATGTCAAGAAACACATAATAAGTGGACACATAGGCTACCCATAGCCCTCATGAGTGTACGGACATCCCCCAAATGGCCACTATTGTTAATTCCTTATGAAATGATGTATGGAGGTCCATTCTTAACTTCTGATTTGTTTTTTGACGAGGATGCCAATACACTCTTAAAACATATAATTGACCTGGGAAGGTTTCAACAAGAACTCCAACGGTATGGAGAACAGGTCCTCCCTAAACCACAGGAAGACTTGAAAAATCCCCAGGTAAAGCCAGGGGATCAAGTATCAGTAAAGAACTGGCAAGAAAAACAGAGTCCAAACCAGCTGTCCGAGAAATGGACAGGGCCATATCAGGTTGTTCTAGTGACTTCAACTGCTGTAAAAGTGAAGTGTCTATCTGCCTGGGTCCACAATTCTAGAATAAAACCCTATGGCCTACAGGAGGGGGAGACAGAAACTGAGACTCCAAAGCCAGAGGACAGCTATTCCTGTGAACCTGTTGAAGATCTCAGGCTCTTGTTCAAGCAGAACCCCATCAATCCTGCCTCAGATAAGTAAAATGCATCATATGATGTTCTTCTTCTTTCTAATCATATCTCCCTGTATGGCTATTGATCTCTCCCTAAACGAGGCATGTTCACTTGCAAACCACATTGCTTCTCAACTCAACCTAACCAGCCCGTGCTGGATTTGCATTAATAGCAAAGGTTGGGGGTATGGCTTCTTCCCTCAAGCCTCATGAATCAGTCTCTGCTACCTTCAAACTCTTCTGCAGCTTCCTCACCTCTCTCAGCCTTCAGAGAACTGAAGAGACTTATGAGAGTTTTAAGGCTTCCCTTGTAGCTCAGTCGGTAAATCTGCCCTCAATGCGGGAGACCCGGGTTCAATCCCTGTGTCATGATGATCCACTGGAGAAGGAAATGCCAACCACTCCCAGTACTCTTGTCCGGAGAATCCCACAGACATAGGAGCCTGGCAGGCCACTGTCCATGGGGTTGCAGAGAGTCAGATGCGACTTAATGACTAAATCATCATCAGGGTTTGCTCAAGATTTGGCTTTGGCTTAAGGGTCATTCAAACTTTTTCCGCATCATCAATAAGGTTGTTTCACTTTCTTATTATTCCTGTGTTCACGAAATAGCCCTTTTACTTTCAAGAACTTTTCTTTTGCACTCACAACTTGACTAACCAGCACAGAGTTCTAGTTGTCAGCCTATCTTGGCTGTCAACACACTTTCCTCACTAAGCTCATAATCATTTCTAGCTTTTGGTTTCAAGTAAGAGATACGCAACTCTTCCTTTCACTTGAACACCTGGTGCCTCAGATGGTAAAGAATCTGACCCAATGCAGTAGGCTGGGGTTTGATCCCTTGGTCAGGAGGATCCCCCAGAGAGGGAAATGGCAACCCACTCCAGTATTCTTACCTGCAGAACTCCATGGACAGAGAAGCCTGGCGAGCTACAATCCAGGGGTCACAAAGAGTTGGATAGAACTGAGTGACAAACACACATACACTCAGAGGCCACTGCAGGGTTATTAACTGCCCTAATTTCAATACTGCTGAGTCTCAGGGAATAGGGAGACCTGAGAAGAAGGAGAGAGATAGGGAATGGCTGGCTGGTGGGGCAGTCAGAACACACATATTTTACTAAGATCACTGCACTATCTCCTGTGGGCACGGTTCATGGTTACAATTAATTACAAACTCCGAAACAATGACAACAGTATTATCAAAAGTCACCGATCACAGCTCACTCTAAGAAATAACAATGAAAAAGTGTGAAATACTGCGAGAATCACCAAACTGACACAGAGACCCAGAGTGTGCAAATGCTACTGGAAAGATGACGGACACCCTCAGTGCAGGGCTGCCGCAGAACTTCAGTTTCCAAAAACTGAATTTGCAGGTACAATAAAACACGGTCTACTTGTATGCTAAAGTATCGACAATGGGCATTTTGTCAAACAGTTTAAGAAAAGAGAAGTTCTTTGTACTGCAATTGTAATTTTTCTCCAAGTCTGAGATTGTTTTAAAACAAAAGTAAACAAAAATACAAACAGAGACACACAAACATACATATATACAGGGAGTCTTCACTTTTGCAACTAGTGTTAACTGAAATTTGCGTACATCAGAATCCTGACTTCATAAGTGCACAACTCCAGAACAGGCATGGCAGTTTGCTACAGTGTGGAAATTGAGAGTTTTTTAAAAATATAAAAAATTTTAACAAGATTTTGTACACTTAATTTCTACACTGAAGTATTTTCTACCTAATTTTATACAAAAATGTCACACACATAAAACTGTTAATAAAATCAGAGGTTTCAAAAACAAAGAAAAATGTTCTATTTCTTAAACTAGAGTAATGTTTTATTATTATTCTTCAGAATTTAGTTAAAAAGTAGTCTTTTCAAACCATTCAAAATTTTATAAATGACAATTAAAATTAACCTTAAAACCTTGCACTGGCTCTGGAAAAGACACTTCCATTTGGGAATGATATCTCTGTCCAAAGATTCCTTTTCCCTTTTAACTAATATTTCCATCATTAATGGCAAGATCATACAATTCTTCCTTCAGTGTTTGGAAGAAATGATCATGAAGATACTAAATGAAAACTGCAAGGTCCAAATCAGAGTATGTTGTGTCTATAAAAGGAGAAGCCAAAAGAATATATATATAATCATTTGTGAAGACACAGAAGTTATCCAAAAGAATACATTTAGAAACTAAGGAAGGGACATGGATAGCTGGCAGACAGAGACTGGACGGACACTTTTACTGTTATGCTTCTGTTCTTCTACACTGTCCTGTGGGACTTTCCTAGTGGTCCAGTGGTCCAGAATATGCCACCCAGTAGGGGATACAGGTTCAATCCCTGGTCTGGGGAGGTTCCACAGGGCAGCTAAGCCTGTGTGCCAGAACTAACGAAGCCCTCGAGCCCATGCTCTGCAACAAGAGGAGCCGCCGCAGAGAGGGGCCCGCGTCCCACAGCTGAAGAGCAGCCCCAGATAGTAATCCCCACTTGCTGCAACTGGAGAAAGCCTGTACATGGTGAAGACCTCATACTGCCATATATACATAAGTAAATTCTTAAATGTGTTAAGTAGGTAAGTAAATAAAGTATACTTTGTGAAGAAAATCTACTCAGAAAAAAAAAGATCCGAATTAAAAAAAAAAAAAAAACAACACTTCAGACTAAGCAGATAGAACAAACTAAGCAAACTCACGCCATTGACTAGTAACTTTTTCAAATGAAATAATAATAAAAAATCAATTTTTACACTAAGGCTGTCAAAAACTACATATATTTCAAATAATTTCATGTGATAAGCCAACTTAAAGGCAAATTTTATCGAAAATAGAACTGGAATCTTCATTTAACTTCAAAAGCTAAGAAAGAAACTTTCAGATTTTTCCTAATTTATGTCTTAACATTTCAAAGACAGCATCCTTGAAGTTTAATACATGTTCTTGCCAATGTACACTCAGAAATATAACCAATCACATTTTCACAACATCTGTGTCTTTACACAGATGACGTGATTCAGAAAAATTAAAATTGTCAGAGAGAGATTATTGGAGTTGTTCAAGTTATCAAACTAGACACTTAACAAGTCTCTGTCTGGAATCTGGGGCCCACTGATCAATCCCCATACCACGCTTTCCCCAATCCATGCATGAGGTAGTTTAAAAACATCAGAAACAAGCTTACAGAACACTTACTGACACTAAACCCAACCCTTCAAATCCAGCAGTGTGCAAGGCTTCACTCTCTGCATGTACTATGGATTAAGATAAAATGCCAGATATTAAATATGCAGGTTGGTTACCCAACTCCTTAGTTTTCATTGTTTCTAATCCACTATTTTTTGAAAGCCAATATATGAACATAGTTAGGCACTAGGTGATACAGAGAAGAAAGTGTCCCTGGCATGACCCAAGTATTGTGATCACAGTCAAACAAAACCATGAGAGAAATGTGTTAAATGTCTACAAAAGGTGTAGCCCTAAGATACAGGAAGAATGTAAAGAGTATTCTGGAAAAGAATGAAAGAAGTCGTCAATAGATCAGCTGAATAAAATCAATTGGTACAGCAATAAAACAGATTCAGGTTCTAGAGACGACCCTGTTGAGAACACTTACAAAGGTTATCTTTTGTTTGGAAAGGCTATGGCCGAGCAATTACGAGTTACAAGGAAAGAAGTTCCCAAGGACTTCAGTGCCCCAACCAAAACCTTATGAATCATTAAAAAAAAAAAAATGCTAGCACAGAACACAACCTCGGAATGTGCAAGAAAGGTTCCAACCAACATTATTTGGAATGACACAACTACAATTCTACTGGGCAAGTACCTTTCAATGCAAGGAAAGAAACTGAAGAAATAAATAAAAGAAATTAACTAATATATAAATATCTTACAGACTCAAATCCTTAGTACCAGTATTTATGATGCTTTACATATTTATATATTTGTAACGTAAAACAATTCTGACTATTAGCGTAAAATATCAGCCCTATAATTTCAATTTAAAGCAGAATTAACAGCTAACCTAGACTTGTAATTTTAATTTGAATTTCACTATAAATAGTACTGAAACTTAAGATATTAATATGTACCATGCTTGTAAGTTTATTAAATGTTTTAAGATTTACCATAACATTTGTGAAGGTTTGTCTGAAAACTGAACTACTTACCAAATAGTGAATATATTAAGTTATTTAAACAGTTTTTTAAAGTTTTAAATATGTATGTAAAAGGGATGCAATATAGTTTAAGTCTCCTTTTAAAATGATTCCCTAAACTTACTATATGTATCTAAAAAGATTTGTTAAGTTGAACTTTAAAATTTAAGGGAAATTTGGGGTTTAAAATGTAACTTTGATAAACTACATACTAATTCTTTAAAACCAAAGGAGCTTCCAAATAATTATTTCTGTTTAGAAAAACCCACCTTCAAGGATACAAAATCCTACTTAACTCTTATTAATCCTTCAGTATCTACGTAAAATTCTTCCTTTTCCATGAAGTCTTTCCTCTTTTTCCTTTTACCCTCTACTAGGCAAAAAGAAAATAAATGTGTCTCTATCATTCAAACTGCTAATTTATTCTATTCTAGTGGCATAACTTTATGAAAACTCTTCTTTCAGGAATCCACATCGCCTATCCAAGGGTCACACGCACTTTCAGAACAGGGACTGTGCTTTATACTGCTCTCAACCTCTAGAAACATCTTACACAAGGCAACGCTAGCACACAGTAACTATTGGCGGTGGATGAACTGAATTCTAACAATCTTCCATGCCTTTCCAAATGGACCATTACCTCTGTTATGTCCCAATGGTGTGAAAACTGATCCAAGTCAGTGAGGTAAAGTAGCACGGGAGAAAGCTGCGTCTGGATGACATGGGGCACTCCTCAAAGGCTCTGAAGCCAAGTCAGTTCCTCTTTTGAAAACCCTAATTTGAGTATAAAGAAATCCAATTTAAAATAAATCACAAAGCAAGTAACATTCTTAAGTAATTTTTAAAAAATAGACATGTATCTTCAAGTTAAATTCTTCAAGCTAACAAGCTATTTTCTCTGAATTTCTGTACTTTATGTATTATTTTAAAAAATGAAATGCCAGCGATGTAGTAAAATTCATATAATTATGTACACAAAGATTTGACCTGAATCAAATGTGTAATACATCAAGAAACAATATTATATCCCTTAAACTGAGGGCTTTGCCACCTTTATACTTAAATAAGTGTGAAAGACATAATCATTCTAATTAATGTCAGGTTTAAAAAAGCAAATGAACAAGAAAAACAATATGCTCCTTCATGCATATACCAAACTCTGTATTCTTACATAATAGCCTTTCAAGTGTCTTAAAACTATTCCATCCCCCCTAAGTCTATTTCTTCAACAATTACTGTGTACTTCCTTCTACCTATTCCATATAATAAGATTTCTGATTCTCTTACCACCTCTATTACACCTAGTCTGACCTATACAAACAACTTGCCCAAGTCCCTCCTGAAAGACAGCTCTTAGAATGATCAGAATACGAGCACAATGTGGTCTGACCCTAGCTACCTGCTTTGATGGTTTCAGATCACTGTACTTCCATGAACATGCCCTAAAGAGCCATCATCTAGTTGGGAAGCCATATCACACTCCTGGCTGATTCCTAATGAGTTTCCTAAAACCACTAAACCCTTTGACAGGTACTACTAATTAAAACATCAAGCCCTCACATCCATCTCAAACGCATACATCCAAAACTATCAAACAAACATGTACAAGTCTACTTGTTACTTGTTTCTTTTATATAATATTTATCTTGCTACATTCAGCTCCTTATCAGAACTTTTCAAGCTATTTTTGGATTCTGACAACATATTTCAATAAGTCTCTTAATTTTAAGTCTTCAGAAAATTTCAAACACTGTCATCTTTATCATCCAGTTACAAAACAAAACTACCAAAGACAGTATGATCATTTAAAACAACAGTAATAATACTTACTAATCTAACACATCAAGACTCATTTTACTAATTTTTCTCTGACATCAATGGAAAGCAAAATATGGCTAATTAAAATGTGATGTTTTCCCTAACACACCGAACATGTTAAACATGCTTAAAATGGATATTCTGTTCCCCATCTTATTAGCTATGCAGTGAGGTCCAAAACTTAGACCCAAACAGGTAAGACAGTAAATCTCAGGAGAATTTTCATACTAGGTTCTTTTCCTTTCCTTAACTTGGTGGATCAGGGCAGTTACCTGTAAGTGTTGAAAATAAGAAGCTGAAATAGTCCTCATTACTGATGTTTAACTGATCACTTCCATTCCATTCTTTCACTGAAGACTTCCATCCAGAAAATGATGATCTACAATAAACAATGGAGACCTAGTACTAGAAGTGACCAAATTGAAGACTCAGGAATAAAGCACAGAATATATGACTATTCTTTATGGAATACAAGTATAATTTAAGAGCTCAGTCAAAAATCCGTAGCATGTATCATCTTTACATGTAAGGGGGTTCAAGTATCGTAATATGGAAAATATAATTTCTAACATATGTTTATGTAAAGTTTCCTTGAAAAGCATAACCAGCCCACTTATATGGTACAACTGGAAAATTTTTCCACACCACTCAAAACTCAGTTTCAAGGAGCCAAGGTGAAGTTCTGCTTTTCAGTAGTAGGTTCAGCTGCTATGTATGTACTACCTCATCTTCATTAAAAAAAAAAAAGTCTTACCTTGTTTATATGAATGAGCTAAGTTTAAACAAGCTCCTGCTTCCTACCTAAACCAAAGCATCTTAACTAGGTAAAGAATACTTCAATTTAAAGCCACTCTGCAATAACTATGCACTCCTATACTTTGCGAGGCTTTATAACTAGTCTACGTCACAATACTGCAGCTAAAGTATTGGTAGTGGACTTAAGGGAATAGCTAAACATAAAGCAGCTTCTCATTAAATGAAGATTATCTGGTTCCTGCTATGAGATCAGTTTCCAGTGATACCTTTAAACACTCTCCTCAAGGTAAGACTAAGAAGGAATACAGCAAATGTCAGCCATGAATACAGCAAAAAAACAAAAAGCTGAGAATAATCAGATCCAAAAAGCTATCTTTTTGGATAGCTTTTTGTGACAAATTTTTTTTTTGGGACAAACTTTTATAATAGAAATCTGAATAAATATCAAGACAAAATAAGGAGTTTCTAATTCAATGAGAAGCACTTTTTTTTTTTAAACCACTGAAACAACTGTATTTATTAACATTCTTAAAAGTTGGGGAGTTAAAAATAATGGCAACATTTTTCTGAGTCACTTCTACTTAAAGGACTTCTCTTTGCTTAAAGGGCTATGGGAGAGAATATCACACGCTAAGAGGTTATAAAAAGTCAGAGATGCTCAATGGAAATGAGTACAAAATGGGTGATTAGAAAAGAAGCTAATATCCTCTTATACCCAGTGAACACTGTGCTGTCCAGTGGCTAAAAAGAGTAGCAAATCCATTTAAAAATCTAGTTTGGACAAAAGACAAGCAATGTATCACTCTGTCCTTAAAACTACAATGACCACACATACTGGCCACACCAGAACAGTTCTGAGACTAGAAGGGATGCTATATCAATTATGCTTGGACAACAGAAGCAAACCAGACCTGCTCCTGGCAGGCCAGCTCACATATTCACCCTGCTTCAAAACCAGGCTGAATTTCTCAGTAATTTCTCCCTTCTCTGGTATTTTTATCTAACAGCATAGACTACGTTTCCACATGCATGTCTCATGTTCCCCAAACCAGCTGTAAATGAACTAGGGGCAGAGAGGGCAAGAAGAGTAACGGTCAGCAAACCACCACAGGTAGATGGAGAGGAAAAACTCAAAAAACCTCTAAGTGAATAGTGAAAAAGGCAGGAACAGCAATTCTAAGTACAGTTTTTAAGACAAACTAAACACCAACAACTCTAAGGTGATGGGTTTTTCACACACTGAACAAACGGAGATGGTCTGGTGGTGACCTGCTCTCCGATGAACTTCCCCTGCTGGAGACAACAGTGTCAGAACGCTAACACCCAGAGTGAACTAGACCGCAGAGCCCAATTAATATAGCAGATGAGAATCAGAAATTATTGAAGGAATATTTCAGGAAAAGGAGCCTGCCAACAGTCCTTGGCACAGACGGAGCTGAGGAGTGGGATGCCTCAGGTGAACGGTGCAGGTGGGAGACAGTGAGAAAGCTAGCTGGTTTACCGTCACCATCAAGGACGGAGGGGAAAACCAAAGACGTGAAATAACCCAGGTGATGTCTAAGGAACGGTATGCCTTAGAAGAATATCATTCCTTAAGAATAACCGAACATTATTCTTCAATTCTAAATCTAGGAAAAGTGATGCAATGATAATACCACTGGCCTGGGAAAGTTGAAAAGGCCCCATCTTGTTTTAATTTTTAAAGAGATTAGTTTGAATAGGGACAATACATCTACAGAAAGAGAAGTCTACTAAGACTCTGTGCAAATGCTAAAAGGCAAAGTTTAACTTGGTACACTTTTAACTACATGACAACTTGCTTTTGATGATTATAAACTTCTATTACCATTACTTGTAAATTAATATTTTCTCAGTACTCACCACAAACCCACAAAAAAATGTAAAAAAAGACTTGTGAAAAAATCCTTGACCAAAGTTATTGAGCACAAGTCAATCGTAATTAATGCCAAAAAAGATACTAAATACAAGTTCTAAAGAGAATTAATTTTAAGAGGTGTTCAAAAGTCACTTTTAAATGAATGCCAAAACAGATCCTCCACAAGTTCTATCATGGGAAATGAGTGCCCTCTACTGGAAGTTAACAGTCATAAAACCACTTAAGTTAAATTGTATTTCTTAAAGACCTGGCATTTAGTACTGAACTAGACAAAGAGGGGTTTCATATATAGACAACATATTGCAAACAGCTCTCTTTTGCTAAAAGGAAAAAGTAATTATCAGTTATGAAGCACAATTTGGGCGACAACATTCAAACATACGTCTTATCCTGGTACGAAGAGACTGGCAAACAAAGCTAAAGAAAGTCTACTAATAAAGCGAGCCACTCCTGTTTAATTGGGGCAGAGGGTCTGCACAAGAAGCCACAAAGAAGCTAGTTTTTAAATTTTTCAGCTACAGCCCAGATTCAACTCCTGCCTAAAACTGTATCAGACCCTGGCCTTGAGCCACAATCAGTAACAAATGGCTGAATATGAAAGTACTATGCCTGATACAAACATTACATTTTAAAGGATACTTTGAACACTAGCAACATGAAACATTATTAGTTTTAAGACCTTTGAGAGTAAAACACCACAGTCACATTCTGGAAAGTAGCTCCTTGAAAAATTAAACAGAAAATTAACATATGATTCAGCAATTCTACTTCTG